>NW_019385466.1:161710-207910 GCF_000671375.1 Centruroides sculpturatus | reverse complement strand
AAAGAAGACCACTGAGTCAAGACCATTTACACGTGCAACTATCTATGTTGATGACGTCGACGGACACACACCATTTGTATGTTGTGATTGGATAATTTAAATTAGCAAGCAGTGACACTAATGAGACTTTATTAAACTAATTTTTCTCATTTTTTCGTTAAGGCGTGAAATATTATTTTGTACCGTAAATGGTACTTGAAATATTATAATGTACTGAAAATGTACTAAAAATCTAAATGTACTTTCAATTTACTGGAAAGGGCAAAATGTACCAGAAAAGTACAAATGTACTAGGAACGGCAACTCTGTTGCTTATCATGATTAGAAATGGTTTTAATCTGAACTAAGAAAAATTATATTTGAAGTAAAATTCCCTAAATTTTATTCGAAAACTTTGTGGTTACAGTTATCTTGAATTTCGTAGTAGCAAAACACTCCTCTAAAAGGAGTAAATAAAGGATATATAAAAGAAAGGAAGAAACTCATTTGTAATTCTAACACGTATTATTTCTAGGTTGAAGCAACCAGATCTCCATAGTTTCAGTAAATTTTTCTTGCTAACAAATGCACACCTTAAATTTAGAAAGTAACTTAAAAAGAATTTAAATAAATTTTGCAGAAAGATTTAATATTAATATTAAGAAAATCAAAAGCCTTTTAAAGATCCGCAAAGAAAGACAATAATAAGTGTGATTTTGGTATAAGCTATGTAAGTCCGGAGAGAATAAAAGCTAAATTCAAAACATCTTTCTCCTTAATAAAAGCAAATTGCTGCAAATCTGGCAAATTTCTCTTATCTTTCAATCATTCTTCAACATGTGGCAAAATACTTTCCTAAAGTTATTCAAAATAGTCATTGGTCTACAGTAGAAGAATTTTTACACATATCTTTCTTATAAATTAACGTTTGTTAACTTTTATTTATATTAAAATTTTAAGATACTCGAGGTAAACGTCTTTGCCGTTATTACATGTTAGTTGTTTATAAATTTATGTACAGAATATTATATATAACTTTTTAAAACTATTTATAAATGTGAAAATATTCCTCTTACAATAAAACCTCACTTATATGGTCACCTTCGAGATATAGGGGAGATCGGGGCAAGATCGGCATGTTAAGCTTTACTTAAATTTTGTGTAATAAATACTGCTGTAAACTGAAAAAAAAGCTTTGCATATTGTCTATTGGAATGTTACCTTACTATAGAACTGGTTAAAATCAGTTTGGAAATAAAAATAATTAAAATAATTACAACTTTACAAGAAGAGAGAAATTGACGAAGTTGCCCCGGGTATAGGGGCAAGATCGGCAACTTCTCTCTTTTTGTAAAGTTGTAATTATTTTAATTATTTTTATTAAAGTTGCCCCTGGTATAGGGGCAACAGTAATGGGGCAAGATAGGCACGTATATAAAATTATGTTATTAACAATGTATAAGTTGGAATTCACTATTAAAACAAAGAAATACAAATCCAACACCCATTTAATATTATTACAACGAAATGCAAGTTCAAAGACATATATACATGAATAACAAATGCAAACATGTTTTCATTTATCATCTGTTTGATTTTTATCCTTTGCTTCTAATGTGGCTTTATGTTGCCGATCTTACCCCGCTAGTCATGATTTCGAAACATTAAGTACAACCCTGAGAACAGAATGCCAAGCCACGATCTGGCCACGTGAATAAGTTGAAGTTACATCCTTCTAACAGGAAAAGTAACTTTCGTTATCATGGAATTATAACAAAACCTGCCAATTCAATATAAATGGAAAAAAAATATTATATGGAATTGAACGAAAATAAAAATTTGCTTGATAATTCAACTACGCTTGTTGGAGAACAATAAAAACACTACACTCAACAAGCCACCAATGAAACTCAACTGCCTAACCTATAATCAAAGTTTTTTTTTAATTTGTTTTTTAAAAAAAGCGCTTGACAAACTTGCCCCGCCTGCCGAAGTTGCCCCGATCTCCCCTACAATTTTTTGGCCACAAAAGTGAGTTGATCACTTAGATGGGGTTATGAAAAAAATTTATGTACAGAAATAACGTAACTGTACTGTATTCTGCTAAAAGTTTAATAAAAATTATAAAATTAAACAAAAAATAAAATAAAAAAATCATATAATATTCTACATACCTTGCAATATTGAGTAATTCAAACTTACGTACAATATATATATATATATATATTATATGATATGTATTTTAGTATTACATTTAGTATTTTAGTATTTAGTATTATATATATTGTATGATATGTATTTTAGTATTACATTATTTAGTGCATATAATATATGCACTAAATAATGTAATACTAAAATACATATCACATGTGCAATAAATGTAAACTGTTTGCAGTAAAATTTATTCTGTATTCTCAATACAATACTAAATATAATGCTTATCAGAGGCTAAGTGGATAAAATTACTGAATATTGATACTTGGTCAGGTTTGCGCCTGACTAACGGAGTTTTCCGAATTTTCTTAACATATATAAGATAGGGATCAGTCTTTTATAAAAAGTCCTCCTGGGAATCCCCTCCCTCGGCAGATTGCCTATATGTTATGTTGCTGTATCCGACCGAACCAAATTAAATGGAATCAATACCCAACGAAAACAATACGTCTATAAAATGGTAGTAACGTTTTTATTTAAATAATGTAAAAAAATCGCAGACAAAAATTATTTTAAAAAAAGTCATTAAATCTGCAGAAGTGTCCGAATGATGGAAAAAGTCGTTAATAATTAATCCAGCTCTTAGATCGATCGTTGCAGATTTATATAATTAAATTTTTGCAAAATCAATAATTTTATACAAAATCGGATTATTACAAATATATAATTGTTTATCTTACTAACTTATGGAGATAAATTTAATTTGTCGAGTGTAAATGAAGATTTATTTTTTTAAACGTCATCTGCTGGAGAAATCTCAGCAAACTACTGTATACCAAAATTATCGCAATAAAGCTTAATTCCATTTAAACAAATCGTTGAGCTCAAGAACGTGGAATTTTCCTGTTCTGTTGGCCCATAAACGTAGATAAGTGTCACTTTAGGATGCTCCCTATCTTAGCCAAGTAAATGAGGAGTTTGATTTACAGCTGTATATTAAAACTTATGCAGTTGTACAGAATAATTTTAGTGGTGGCCACAACTGAAACGACTACAAAGCAAAGTTTTACTGCATTTGTTTCGCATCAGTGATTCAGCTTTCCATTTTCAGTTTTCTAAAATTTATATTTGTTAGTTTTAATTTTCCTTGCTCTAAAATTATCTATCGTACACATTACTCTTAAAGATTATTCTTTCAAATTTATTATTTTTATTATTAATTCTAATTTATTACTATTAAAAACTATTTACATATCATAATATATTCAACTACGTCAGATCTAAATCTGATATAGTTGTTATTTATTCTTTAAATTTACCTCGTAGATAATAATAGTAATAGTAATAGATAATAGTATCGATAATATTAAAAACTAATTTTAATTCATTTTCCTTTCTATAAATCATTAGTTCTTAACCGTTTCCTCTGTTTTTTTTTCTTTTGAATTTTTAAAATAGAGAATTTTTCTCGGGAATGAAAAGAGCCTAATAAGTTTCTTTATTTAAAAAGGGAGAATTTTTCGTGTATATTTTAGTCTAGTGTTATGATATTGGGTATTAAGAATTTTATTAGATCTTTTTGCTGTTATAATAGTAAAAGTACCTAATAAAATATACCAATATGAAAATTATTGCTTTTCATATTTCATTAATAAATACACAACTAGTCAGAGCAAATAATATCGTCTCGAAAAATTACAATCGTTCTTACTTGATCTGCCTAGCAAAACGTTTGAATTTTTATAAAGAAAAACGAAGAAGATAATTAAGGATCTTGGGACAAGAACATGTTAACTCATCTTTTTAAGTTTCTGAGAAAATCATCCTAAATTTCCGATTTTTCTTTTTACTTCGAACAAGTTATAGGTTATTGATTATATCAAAGGCATATGAGAAATTAGTGTCATGAGTATAGAAATCTTATCTCTGCCTTATGTGTGTATAAATCCAAAAAAAATAAAAATAAAAAAGTTGAGTTAACATATTCTTGCCAAAGGCTAGATATGTTATACTAATTATTATACTTGCCAAAGGCTATGCTATTCAATTATACTTACACTAATTATTAAAATTAACACGAAAGAAATTCTTATTGATCAAATGTTATTTTATCAATTAGTTTGTGAAGTAAATACTTATATAGATATACAATAAATTTGATCAGAAACAAGTGAAATCTCCTTATATTCTAGGTCAACGATGGCGAATCTGAGATCTGCGTGACAATACAAGATTCCCGTATTAAATGTTTAGAAAATATTAAGTTTTTATAAATTATAATATATCTAATATTAAATATATGTATATTTGATAGATTTCAAAATTTTGTACATATAATTTAAACGCGGAGTGATAAAGTTGTCGTAAAAAATCTTTAAAAAATCTTGAACCTCGAAATTGCTGATAGTTTTTTTATGAAACGTAAATGAAAAATCAAAATTGAATATTTTACTTTATACTAAAATTCACAGATGTATTATCAATTATTTTAATTACACAGTAGACTCTACCTATTGTATATGAGAATAAGTTTATCTATAGCCTACTAATAACAATATACGAAGGATAACATTAAGTGGAGTAAGTAGTAAATGATATTACGATTAACTTTGATATTAAAATAACACGTTATGGTAATTAAAAATATATAACTTGACTATTTATTAATTATAATAATAATTATTTTTATTAACTTACGTGCTTTGGCATATTCTACAGAAATTCTGGTAGCGTTAAACGAATGATGATAATATCTATTGGGTGAAATGTATTAAATTTTTAAATATGATGAAAATGAAATGGGCTTCCAAGTCCCAAACAACATCTAATAATTGATTATCGAGTCGCAGAAATTATTAGCTCATTCGACCCCTTACGTGAGGAATGATCCTTCAAGGGAGAACCCTTCTATAAGAATATCTAATCGTTTAAGCTAAGTAAATACACTTAAATTACTCTATATTTCTATATACTATTAAAAAATTAACTATAATCTATCAAAAACAATATTTAAAACAACGTTAAACAACAAACCAGAAGAATCTTTACTGGATTTGGAATATGTATGTCTCTTTCAGTCTCTTGTATATCACCTCCTTCAACCAATTTCACAGAATTAAAACTGTTGAACTTTTTGATATTATTTTGAAGAACGTAATCCCAGATAATAATCAGAATAGATTTCAAGGTGAAATGTAAAGCATGCAATTTAAAATAGTTATTTCCTTTATTAATTTTTACATAAATGTAGACTAATAAATAGAAATTCGTTTTCTTTCTATAACCTTAAGTTCATTAACTCAATCGAAGTATCGAAAAATTCTTGACAAATTAGATTTTTAAAATAAATTTTTATTCGGAGCACGAATTAAATTCATTTTTCATTATTATCTAGGATTAAATTATTCAAAGTCAATATTTCTAATCGTTCATACAAATTAATAAAACCTCCATACAAAAAGAGAATTTACATTTTTAGGAGGAAGGATAACATTAATTACTTTGATTAATAGATTATATTTACACCAAATGGATTCAACTGAGTCATTGTTGGAGAATAGTCCACGAATTCTATCTGTCCAATTATTACAAATAACATTGTTAGAAAATGTTGATAGACATGAATGCTCAAATTTCTCACAGTTAAACATGTAGAAGCGAATCTGGATGATCATTTTTTTTAACTATAAACGGTAGCTGCTGATAATAGATGTAAAAGCATAGATTGTTGTCTAATATATTTGAGTACCATGAATGATACTTAGCCTTGAGAGCCCTGTCACCTTCTTTCAGGAAAAGATTGTCAAACTCGTGTAAAATTGTATTTGTATAATATTTTAAAACTTCTGAGGATAAATCTATTAAAGAAAATGAGATAAATAAAAATCAACACCTTTAAACATCCAGCAAATCGTTTTTTAATATTTTAAAAACGCTTTCGAACGCTTTAAGCGATCATCATCAGTTAACATTTGTGAATCGAATGAAGAAATTCGTTCGATTCACAAATTTCTTCGTTCGATTCACAAATGTTAACTGATGATGATCACTTANAAACGTATTCTATAAATACGTACTTATAAATGTATTTATAGAATACATTGTAAACAGATTAACATTTATAGAATATATTTGTATTATATGGATATTAATCTATTTATAAATGTATAAAATAAAATTTTTGAGATAATTAGGCCTATACTTTCTATTAGCAAAATTTCCCCGACTTATTATAAAATAAGGAAAAACTAAATTTTTAAGGAAGGTGCGAGTTTTTTCGGGATAAGAGAATTTCTCAGGAAATTTAAATGGTTAAAAAACAACCGAGATCCCGATAGAGAAACCCTAGTAACAATGTCATAAACAACGGAGGGTAGCATTTGAACTACAGTGGTCGGAGTGGCGAGAAAGTCTGGTTTATTGTATTTATTGTTCTAATTAAATATAAACTGGTCAAATTTACATAAAAAGGACTCGTAAGAGTGTACTTATAATTCTGATTCTAAAGTTTTTAATATCCCTAATATTTACGTTTTTTACTGCTGATATAATCGAAAACGGTGAGTAAAAATTTAGTTATATACATTCTTCAGCTCCATTTTTATCAAACAGATGGCCAACAAATATAGTCATCCACTTTTATAGTTGCACAAGAGAAAGGTGTCTCTCCTTAATGATTAAATCCCTCACCCGTGGGGAATTGCAAGGATGACATGTCTGCAGTTTTCGTTAATCCTGCCCCTTGTAAGGGCTGTGCTATTGTGGCATGAGGATACCAGATCTTTCTTCTCAATACCGTGCCAAAGATTATTCAGCTCAAAAATGCAGTCAATGATGGTTTTCTCTACTACAGAGCTCGGGAAATTGAGCAATATAATCCGTGGTTTCCTGCCTTCGGAAATCTTGGAAGTAACTTTGTCGTTTATAGTTGGTATGGCTTCGACATCATTGCAAAGAGTTTCATTTTCTGGTCTGCTTTCCACCGAATACAGATATCATTTCCCTTAACCTCCTTGACCGCATTCATATTGGTTTTTATGCGTTGCGGGTTTTATTTTGTTTTTCAATTCAGTGGTAACTCCTTTATGTTAACCTTAGCACCATTGTCCAGTTGTCTTAAGTATAGAATAAGTGCGTGTGAGCCCCAAGCCCCCCGTCATTTATTTTCTTATTAAGGGAGCGATTGATAATTTTCGCCGTGTTACTAAGTCTAGTTGAAAATTAAGCAATCTTCAAGTATGTGAGCCTGTCTTGTGGTATGGTGCTTTCCACTTAACGGACTCTCAGTTCCCGAATAATACCAATAATTTGACCCAAAGCAGAAAAGAGGTGATTGGCATTGTTCCGAATTTGCAAACGTTCCTCTTTCTTCACATTGTAATTTGTGAAGTCTAGACAGTGGTCGAGAATCCTACCGAGTTGGTAGCTGGATGGAGCCTTCTAGCGACTCCACAACAAGATGGTCCAGGTGGAGAGACAGATATTATAAAAGGTCCGCACTGAACGAAATAACAAACCAGGTACCAGTACATTCGAGAAAAGGTGGAAACACGACACAGCGCAAAGACCAGAGGGCCACGAAACTAAAATCAACTTGCGACAATAAAAAGGTTAAGCTAGAGAAGACCAGCCTGTTAAATCAACAGGGAGAATAAAAACCAAGAAGAACGCGTCAAATGCGAGTACCTCCAACCAGTGCCGAATCGAAATAGGGTATATTGGAATGCTACGAGATTAGGGCAGATAGGAGGAGGTTAACAATTGCCTTTGTCCTGGAACAAAACTAAAACGATATAACTTCCGAACGAAAGTCCAGAGCGATACACCTAACGGAACCGATAGGGAACAACGAGAGGTACAGTACATCCCACCGAAAATAAACCCGTCTGACAACGAGGAAAGAAGGACCAAGCTCTCGATAAAAAAACGAACTGAACTATGTAGATCGATGTGGGAGTTGCCTTTAAATAGCTCACAAAGAGCAGAATACTATGAGTATACCATATTATGTTAAGGATAACTCCGGAATAGCCCGAGAAGCAACAGCCCGAAGATAAACCACGTGGTCCGAAAAAAAGAATGACCGTAAAAAGTAAACTACTATGGGAACCCAAAAAATAAAACACCATTCGAGCCGGAATAATAAGACGAACAGAAAGGTATATAGAAAACGTAGTGCATTGAGTAGATCAAAGGAGATCGTCGTGGAAAGACGGGCGATTTTCCAGCATCCTCTTTCCGTTTAGCCAGTCTTCCGGTTTACTCAGATTCAGTTTTAGAGAGGTTTTACTATATTATTATTCACCAATAGAAAGATAGTTTAGAAATTAAAGTACGTCGTTTTCCTTCTTAGTTTGTCGCGGGTTCGTGCCCGACCAATGGAATGGCCGGGTGGACTTTTTCCGGTTTTTCTTTATGTGTCTATCATTGAGATAGACAAAACCGGAAAAAACTTGAATAGTAATCAGTTTCGCATAGAAAGTCCTTCCAAGAGGCAGTCTCTTTGACAGATTGGCCAAGTGCTATGTTGCCGAACCCATAATGGGCATAAAAAAAGCCGTCAGTGTCTACAGGTCATAAAAAATCACAAACAAAAACACATGCATTATCTAACAGTACCAGGTAGTTAATATACCAGAGAAGAATGTGTAATAGTCACACATATTTCTCACTAGCAGAACCATATCACCTTTTTTTATATATAAATATAATGGAAAACACGCAGACAGTTTATCATCGATATTAAATTCCTAGCATTGTTGATCTAATGACGTATTTCCCATTAAAAATCATTAAAAACAATGCTTTTCGGCAAATTTTACTGATTACGTAAATATTTCAAGCAGATACAAATCTTAAGACGTTACAAAAGATTATGACCAACCTGTAGTTAAAATTTAACTACAAGTTGGTTTAGAAAATTTAATTTGAATAAACAGTCTACAGAATTTTTACCTTTTTTTTAAATAATTTGAAACTTTTCTAAATAGCCTTAAAACGTCGGAAAAGTGATCAACAAATAAATAAAAAATAAAATTAAAGAAACGAATCAGAAGAGCTAAAATAATATTTATCTTATACCTTAAAATTTTAAAGTATCAGAACTTTCAGCACGAAAAATAGAATTTAGAAACAAAAAATTATATTTAAAATTACACTTACCTTTATTTAAAATAGTATAATATAAAATAAAATAATATTTAAACTAATATCTTATTTTTTAATTATTTGAAATATATAAAAGTCAAGCTAAATTAATACGTTACATAAGTAAACAGGAAATGATGTCTAACTTGTATGTTGTTAGAGCTATAAATAAAGGAAAAGAAATGCTTTTGACAGTGAGCGTGTATTGTTAATAGTAGAGAATTTACAATGAAGGTATATTCAGCTTTTCAACAGAACTCATATTATAATTTATTTAAACGTTAAATTTTTATGAAACGATCAAACTATTCCAATAAAATTACATCATTTCCAACTATTTCTCTATTCTTTATTTAAATGAAAGTTGGCATTGAAATTTTTAAATACGTTTTAAACTACTACTTTTATTTTCTTTTGGTCTGAATTTTCCTCGTTTCGCAATACTTCATACTTCAACTAATAACTAAAGCTAAGCTATTTCTTATATTACCTTTTAAAAATTTCTTTTAATTCCTTTCTTGCAAGATGATTAATTAATTTTTAGTTTATCTTAATGTTTAGTTAATGACGATTATAATCTATCTGGTTATGAACGCATCTCCAGAAGATATTTAATAGTATTAAAAATTTAATGCATTTTCTGTGGTAAAATAACATTCCAAAATTTCTCGAAAGCGGAAGTAGATAAACTGAAACTTTCTTTACGTTAAAACTTTATTTAATTATTTTATTAACGTACAGAAAATCCGATTGTTTACGAATTTTTAAAGTTGCAGTGGCGGATCAAGCATTGGAGGGGTATCAAGCGTACCTAATATTGAAGCAACCTAGTATGGTGGCTTGAATATTAATAATAGCGAGGTCGAGGCCGAAATTTTAAACGCTAAAACGTGTACGTCGGACGTTCAGCGCCACTTTCCTGTAAGCGTAGAAGTTTGACAATGGTGTTTGGAAAGTCAGTGGAATCATGCTCGACATTCCAAACACCATTGTCAAACTTCTACGCTTACAGGAAAGCGGTGCTGAACGTCCGACGTACACGTTTTCGAGTTTAAAACTTCGGCCTCAACCTCGCTAATAAGTATAAATAATAATAAATAATGTCTTAAGTCGAAAAATGTAAAAATATGGGGGGTCATACTTTCCCTCTACAACAGCCGGGAAAGTAAAAAACTAATTTGAAACTTTTCTCTCTATGTTTAGCGAATTTATGAATATTACATTCATAATCTAATAGCTAAACAAACATCGTTTTCTATGAATATTATTGACAAAATAGCAAGCGATAGCAAGCACCAAAGCGCACGACTACATTCTGAGCATCGGTCAAGGCTCGCTATCGCTCGCCTTGAAGATGCGAAGCATGGAGAATTGACAATAGTACTGGTTCAAGGTAAAAACTATTTTCGGTCAGTAGAAGATAATGCATTAATTATTTGTTATAGGTATTTGATCTCCAAGCCTATAACAAAACTTATTTGCAAGCATGACGTCCACAGGCAAGATGGCAACCGGAACTGTTACCGCTGGGTTCCACATTTGGAAGCGAATATCTCGCAAAGGGTCGGCTGTCGGATATTTCTTTATTATTTACCAATAAATATCGTTAGAATATCTGTTCATCGGACCGGACTGTACTAACTGCTAAACACACGATAGGTTTAGCGGAGCATGCAGCCTGACTCCCTATAACCCCTGGAAGTAGGCTTTAGGCTGATTTCGGAGCTATATTTCGCGAAGTGTCACAGCTAAAGATATAGTTCCTTTGACTTTTTTGCTCCTATGGACATACTTTACAGCTGTGTTAAAGTCCCAACAGCGTCATTCACATCTGCAATCTTATCGCTGACGTACTCCTCGCTAGTACAGTCTTATCCATTTGTGTAGGCTTTGGCGATCTCTTCGACGAGGTCGACCGCCCTCTTCTAATCTGCGAATCCGGAACTGCTCACTTCTTTCCAACGAACTTTGTGCGGATGCCAAATCGATCGAACTGTAGGATTGTCGATGGGGAGCATCCAAAATCAGTACCGACAGAGAGGTCGAGAGAATCGTAAGATTGGGCCAACACTGACATAGACTCGACAGTTACAACAAATCGTTTATTTGACACGAAAGGAACTTAGATTTCTGCAATATTAGAAGTTCAAAGTCGGTGCTCATCTTTGAGTCTTCCTCTCCTTTCCAAGATAGTCCAAATGAAGTGTCCTTGGTTCGCGACTGAAATTACAGTATGTTCCGACAGAGTGATACAGTAGACTTCCGCTGATGGGAATATGTCGTTCCGTGGAAGGAAGACAGAGACGAGGATAGGCACAAGACCCAGATACATATGATCCGAAACTTGAAATTTTTGGGAGAAGTCGTCGCGTCCTTGAAATTTGGGTTTTTTTATATTGTTCTCTGTTCCTCATCACCCATTCCGACTGGTCGTTTTCCCTCGTTCTTGCTTCATAAGTGATCGATCATTCGTTGCTAAGTGTAATGAGATCGCGGGAGAAGTCAAAATCAACGTTAAATTCTATCCCAACCGGAGATGATAATGTTAGGACTATCTATATTATTGTATTGTTTATAACTTCGCGTCGCGTTTTTCATACAATGTATATATCCACCTTCTTTCTTTCTTTTTCTTTCAAGAATATTTTAACGCAAATTTTAGTGAGGGTTCAGACCTGTCCAGAGCCTCAGAGAACTCAGAAAATCGAAATTCGTGGGCTTTCGTCAAACTTGGCAATAAACAGAGTATCGTGTAAGTTTCTTCCCCCGAATAAACGATTCTATCGAACGACGAGTTGCTTCGTACCAAAAACACAACTATGTACAGTACAGTACATGACCCCGTTCTGTCTGTGCGTTCTAGCCTAAAATTCTTCACTATGGCTTAAGTTCTCGCCTTAATGTAAACTTTACGCTGTTAGGCCGTAACGAGAATCATACAAACCTCATGAAAAGCTTATGATTATTTTCTCTATAATTTTAGATATTCTAATATTCTGATTAAATGCTATCTATTTCAGATATTATTTCACAAAATCTACAGTTTTGTATTTATGTATAATATTAATTAAATATATCAATTAACAGATTTGGTTTCTTTTGAATAATTTAGCATTAGTGAATGAATGAACGACAAGTTAAAGTTAACTTATTCTTATGTAGAAGCATACACTAATTCATAATAAGCAGACCTGTGCTTGGTTTGAATCTGACATATAACTTCTAAGGGATGAAAGTTTCGCGAATTAATCTAGTTCAATCCATATAACTTACTATTTACCTACCTCATATCAAAATTTGTATGATTACCTATAAAGTTAACGATGAAAAATTTGTTTCTTATACTGTTGATCTGGTTTCGATTAAGTTGTCCGACAAGGTACGATGAACATCAACTCATTTTCTATTCGTTAACTATTAATTAAGAGATAATTTACTGCTCGTAAATTACAAGGTTATTTCTATTGTTGCTTGCTTGACCTTCTTAGTATTAAATGACTCATTTCAGATTTAAAATTACTTATTTACGTAATTTTGCTTGTTTTATTAAAGGATAAAATGTTGAGCATTTATAAAAGTTTAACAAAAGAAACATTTTTGTTTTAAATAATATAATTAGGTTTTTTAAAATCTTTTTCCCGATGTACACATCAAGATATGATGCAGTAAGATTATTAACTAAGATTTATAGCAGTTTTAAAATATCTGATCGAGATCGTTTCTAAAATTTAGCAAATTTGCATTTATTTTATACTGTTTTTAATTTTAAAAATATACAAATTTATATTATTTTATATTTTAAAACTGTTGTTCTTAATTATCTCCCTTTGAATTTAAATAAGTTATTCAACTTCCAGAGAATATTATTAAGTCTTTTTTTTTTTTTTATTTGAGAAGTTTAGATCATTTCGATTTATGTTTATTTCATGTATATTTTTAACTCATCTTTACGTACTATACTGAAAATTAATCAAAATAACCAACACCTTATTCGTTGCCGAAAGAATTTATTAAAAAAAAGAACGTTTTCGATCGATAAACTCCTGATTTATCTTCCTTCTTAATATCCGCTTTACCATTTCTTAGAATTTTGTATAGATTCGGAGCTCTAAGAAATGATAAAGGGGATATTAAGAAGGAAGATAAAGCAGGAGTTTATAAGATCCCGTAAGAGAACCAACAGTTAGGATTAAAAAAGGAGTACATAGGAGTTACAACGAGAAACTTGGGGTCAGAGAATATAAATATGATGTTAGGAAAAGATCAAACGCAACGTTGCTGGCCCAGATGGCTCAAGCCCAAGGTTCCGTAGTTGGATGGGAAGAGGCTGAAATCGTTGACAAATACACTCTCCAACTTTAGCGAAGACTGCCGAAAAAATGGAAATATACTGAAGCAAACTTGATGATAGATGTATAAACGCTAGGGATGCAGAGGGCCTACCCTCAGCATGGAAGTTTGCTATTAAAAGACTTACAAATAGCTTATGAATTGCGCCTTGATCCGCAATCACGTTATGAGAACCTTTATAGATTTTGTTAACTGTTAGCGGCTTGTACTATTATTTAATTATTGTTGTATGTTATTTATTTTTACACTTTGTATTTTTTACGCTTTAATTATTTTACTTGGTTGCTCGGTTGTCGATATTTTTTGAATTTGAATTTCGTCTTCTATTCTATGTGATTATTCCATATTCGTCGGTTTCAACCTGAAGATGATCTATAGAGTAGATCGAAAACGTTCGTTTTTTAATAAATTCCCTCGGCAACGAATAAGGTTTTGATTATTTTGATTAATTGCTTTGCTGAGTACGTTTCTGTTCAATGAAAATTCATCTTTGTCCATTTATCAATATAACAATGTTTAGGTCTAGGTTTGAGAGTTATAACATAATTGGTTAGTTGGTTTGATAGGATATGGCAACGCAACACATGGGCGATCTTTTTTCGGAGAGGACTTTCTACGGGAAAGGGGCCTCTATTTACATATTAGGTATAAGAAAAAAATCCGAAAAAGTTTCAGATGGCCAGCCCCTTGGTCAGGCGCAAACCCGTGACCAGTGTTCAGTGTTTATCTACTCAGTTACTGGTGGACACTTTACAATGTGAAAAATAAATAACTACTTACATTATTTAAATTTCCTATTGGCACATTTTATTAACAGCTTATTTAATAACAAAACTCAGTTCTCAATGAAAATGACGAACAAAGATTTTAAAAATTCAGCAATGAATTGCGTAACTTTCCCGACAAAATTAAAATTGTGTGGGGGGATCATTTGTTATGAGATTTTATTAAAACAACTTTTTTATATTTTTAATTATTATAAAGAGGCGAAAAAGCTTAATTTTGAGGATAGAAATGAGTTTTGTAATAGAAAAACAAATGTAAGTGCTAATAACTAAAAAAACTTCATTAAGTAAAATAAAATTAACTCCAACTCCATCCGAGATATGACACGTGATCTCTCCTCTATCTCCCCAACCCTTTTTACCACAAAAATTTAATAGCATCAATGCCCCTTATACAAAAGCTACCATGCCAAATTTCGTTTTTCAAACATTACCCCCATCCTTAGATATTAAACGAAATATATGCCAAAACACAGACACACCCGCACACACATGCATACATATTCAAGGAATACTTTTCTTTTTACGTTTTTAGAGTTTAGATTCTCAAAACGGAATTTGCAAAAAACGAAAAAAAAAAATTAACACTATTCCAATACTTTTCCGTGTTATATACATAACAATCCGGGAAAGTAAAAAAAAAACAATTGTAAATTATTCTTTAAGTAATATATATTACAGAAATGTTTCATTCCTCCAAAAAATAGCTCTTTCTCGTACTGTACCTTCGGGTTGTGCTTCCTGATTAAAATACAATCCTTTACAAGTTATATAAAATTTAAGTTTTATAAGTAGTTATTTCTGTAAGCTGTCAAGCATACAGGTAATTTTAAATTTAGTTTTTAACAATGTATTGTACTTTTTACCATTATTTGATTATTATATATAATTATCTGCGTCATTTCTAGTGTTATTTTTATTAGTTATGTCTCAATATCATATGATGTCATTTATTCATCAATAACTATTTTTTATTCAATTTTTAATTTATTATTTGTTATGTTTTTCCTGGTCGAAATTTTATTTCCTCCTCAAGAACTTTAATTGTTTCATTATTTATAATCTTTGTAAAATTAATGAAAAAAATAACTAAAAGTCAAATTATTTTAAGTAAATCAATGTACTATACTTATTATTATTATCCTTTCAGTATCCTGAGAAAGGAACATATTCCTAATTATTTTAATATAATGCATTTTAATTATTTTAAGTTAAATACCTTGTATAAGCTAATTATTTCAACGTGACTATATGCAATATATGCAAATCAACACTGCACATAGCCAGTGTTTATGTATGCTTCTGATATATAGACATTTATCTCATATATGTGTGTTTGCGTGTATATAGTCAGCAGTTCATTGTTACTGTTACATTCTATTATTGCATCAGAGTTTCTTTCAGAGCGATTTCACTAGGATCCGTGTACTTGAATGTAGAAAAATATTATATTTTTATTTTCCGTAATCTATAACTAAAATTTAGTATCTTCTTCAAATACAAATGTAAACAACAAACCACAGCAATGTAGCAGTATCCATGACTTTTTCACTGAGAAATTAGAATAGTGTTTCTAAAGTAGTTTTCAGAACCTCATAAAATATTCTTTATTACTCTGTAATAAAGATTATTTTACGAGGTTCTTTTAACAAGCATTTAAAATTTCTGCAATTTTAAAATAAAATGTAAACGGTTTTCAATAAATTGACATTATTACGTAAAACAGAACTTAAATGAAATGATAAAACATTTTATAGATTAATTTAAAGCTAAGAACATGCCCAAATATTCAATGACTAAAACAGAATCGAAAGCAAATGATAAAAGTTTCTACTGATTTGTGAGATAAATCAAATACAAAATAATATAAAAACAATCTGAGAATTTGTCTAAACTTTTTCTAATTATTAAATACGGTAGCAACGGTGACCTTATTTTTGGGGGGAGGAGAAAATTGTTTCATATGAGAAAAAGCAGGCTGTGTTTATTTTATTCACTAAAACTAAAAACCTTTATAATAGTTATTATAAAATATAAGAATATACTAAATTTTTTAATATAAATAATACAGTATTTTAAAGAATTATATTATTACTAACAGATGGCCCGGCTTGCTCGGACAAAAAGTAACAGCAAAGATTAAGTTTATTAGATTATAGCCGATCTTACCCGTTTTTACCATGTGCAAGAATTAGATCCTCCCCCCCTCTTCCAAGACTAATCACAGAATTTTTAGATGGATCTAAAAATATGTTCGATTTCCCCCAAAAATGCAAAAAACCACATCTAAAATAGCACAATAGAAGCTGAGTTCTTCAGGGTAATCCTTAATCATCTCTTCTCTTCCTCTCATATATAGTTAATCGGGGCCTCCTGTTCCGATTAACTATATATGAACTTCTGATGTAAACCGAAAGTTACGTTATTTCATTTCAAAACTTTTTCCGTGAAAGGTGTTAGATATTTGACCAGTACGACTCAATTGCTAACTGGAAAAGACACTACTAATTTGAGATGGACAGCATATATTTTAAATTAAATAAATTAAAAAATAAGAATAAAAATTGCAGCCCTCCATTCTGGCAATGTCACAATAAATAATTGCTCGTTTGTAATTTATAATTATTTCGCTCCTAAATAATGAAATTTAAGTTATAATCTATTTGTATTTTTGTCTAAAAGTTATTCTCTAGAATTTCATCTGTATATTAGATTTCAATACCATTTTAAAAAAATTTTCTAAACATATTTTTCAAACTATTTAATATTTTTATTTTAAATCTCTTTATCATTTACAAGCTCACTTTTTCACTTTTTCACAATGACAGCTCCAAAGACTTACTTAACTGTTGTTTAGAAATATAAGAATATTCTCAAAAATAAAATACTGCCAAATTCCAAGATCATTTTCCAAGCCATTATTTATAGTTTTCTGAGTCATAATTTAAAATTTAAAATACAAGTATGAATGAAGAATTGGTCGATAATTAAAGAGAAATTTAGATAACCTCCATAAAACAATTTCAAAATCAAATGCTGATTACGATATAAAAATTATTTGAAAATAAGAAAATAAATTCAATTTTAATACTGTGTATACATCAAAACGTCCAAAACATACATTCTCTAATAAAAGAATGTAAGCTAAATAAATAAATATCTTATTTAAGAAATTGCATAAAATGAAAATTAATTAACGTACTTAATTTTTAATTAAACATATAATTAAAATTATCGAATATATAATATAATATAATGCAAAATAAAAATGAATACTACCTCTTAACTGCGTTTAACCTGGGTTTTCAATTTCAATCCTTTGAATGATGACATCTGTATAAAAACCTGTTTAAATCTTTTTGATAAACAAGCACCTGTCCATTGAAATATTTATAATTGAATAAGTATAGTTATTGACTAGTCGAGTTATAATACAATAAAATTATTTATAATCAATGTATAAAAAACATTCTCACAGATATCAGAAACGAAACATACTTATTGAATTGCCATCCTGATTAATTAATTGTTTTAAGTAGGAATTAAATTAAATTGCGAAATGAATATTAGCTGTTTTTTAAGTAATTTCTTTAGTTATTATCCTGTTAATGTTTCCTCATATTAAGCCAAACTTGAATACCGTATCTCATTTTAAAAAGAGCTTAAACTAAAATAATTTTAATCGCAAAATAGAATATATAATCGTTTTATGATTTAGAAAAAGTTTCTCTACATTTTATATTGTCTGCTCCATAAGTCTTATAAGTTAGAATAGTTTATTTTTTGTGATGAAGATTAAAATCGACCAAGGCTGGCAGGGTTATCGCAGAGAACAAAACATCTACGATTTAGATGATATAACCAAGCAACTGATTCACTAAAATCATATTCCTTAAACAACTCTGTCCATAAATGTGAATAATAAACACGTGTAAAAAAGAAGCAAAACAACTAATCTATAACACATTAAATATTCTGTAGCACAGGGCTACATACTTCTTAAAATATAAATAGAGAGAAGAACCGTCTCGTTGTGTATGGATTGTATTACTTCAGTGTAACAACTACGGAAATAAGTTTATTCTTACAAAAATACTTAATTTTTATAAAATTATTAGCCTAAACAACAAAAAAGAATTAAAGAATATAGCAAATCCCAAAAGGTATCTGCTCTTCCTGACATCTCCCTATGGTCTATTTTGAAATAAAATTTGCTTGTTTAATGTCCTATATATGTATGCTTGTATAAAAATTNATAACCTATTTGTATTTTTGTCTAAAAGTTATTCTCTAGAATTTCATCTGTATATTAGATTTCAATACATTTTCTAAACAAATTTTCTAAACATATTTTTCAAACTATTTAATATTTTTATTTTAAATCTCTTTATCATTTACAAGCTCACTTTTTCACTTTTTCACAATGACAGCTCCAAAGACTTACTTAACTGTTGTTTAGAAATATAAGAATATTCTCAAAAATAAAATACTGACAAATTCCAAGATCATTTTCCAAGCCTTTATTTATAGTTTTCTGAGTCATAATTTAAAATTTAAAATACAACTATGAATGAAGAATTGGTCGATAATTAAAGAGAAATTTAGATAACCTCCATAAAACAATTTCAAAATCAAATGCTGATTACGATATAAAAATTATTTGAAAATAAGAAAATAAATTCAATTTTAATACTGTGTATACATCAAAACGTCCAAAACATACATTCTCTAATAAAAGAATGTAAGCTAAATAAATAAATATCTTATTTAAGAAATTGCATAAAATGAAAATTAATTAACGTACTTAATTTTTAATTAAACATATAATTAAAATTATCGAATATATAATATAATATAATGCAAAATAAAAATGAATACTACCTCTTAACTGCGTTTAACCTGGGTTTTCAATTTCAATCCTTTGAATGATGACATCTGTATAAAAACCTGTTTAAATCTTTTTGATAAACAAGCACCTGTCCATTGAAATATTTATAATTGAATAAGTATAGTTATTGACTAGTCGAGTTATAATACAATAAAATTATTTATAATCAATGTATAAAAAACATTCTCGCAGATATCAGAAACGAAACATACTTATTGAATTGCCATCCTGATTAATTAATTGTTTTAAGTAGGAATTAATTAAATTGCGAAATGAATATTAGCTGTTTTTTAAGTAATTTCTTTAGTTATTATCCTGTTAATGTTTCCTCATATTAAGCCAAACTTGAATACCGTATCTCATTTTAAAAAGAGCTTAAACTAAAATAATTTTAATCGCAAAATAGAATATATAATCGTTTTATGATTTAGAAAAAGTTTCTCTACATTTTATATTGTCTGCTCCATAAGTCTTATAAGTTAGAATAGTTTATTTTTTGTGATGAAGATTAAAATCGACCAAGGCTGGCAGGGTTATCGCAGAGAACAAAACATCTACGATTTAGATGATATAACCAAGCAACTGATTCACTAAAATCATATTCCTTAAACAACTCTGTCCATAAATGTGAATAATAAACACGTGTAAAAAAGAAGCAAAACAACTAATCTATAACACATTAAATATTCTGTAGCACAGGGCTACATACTTCTTAAAATATAAATAGAGAGAAGAACCGTCTCGTTGTGTATGGATTGTATTACTTCAGTGTAACAACTACGGAAATAAGTTTATTCTTACAAAAATACTTAATTTTTATAAAATTATTAGCCTAAACAACAAAAAAGAATTAAAGAATATAGCAAATCCCAAAAGGTATCTGCTCTTCCTGACATCTCCCTATGGTCTATTTTGAAATAAAATTTGCTTGTTTAATGTCCTATATATGTATGCTTGTATAAAAATTATATAATATTTATACTCTTAAAATTAAAAATATATATATATATTTTAAATTCTAAGAGTATAAAGAATATTTTATCATTTAAACCATTCAAAAATCTAAAATTGATTCGATTTATTTGATTGAATATTAATTAATATAGTAGAATTCTTGACACCTTGACACAGTTAGCTATGACTTGTTCACAACATTTTCAAGGAAATCGGTTGAAATAGTTAAAGCACTGTACGAATATATAAACAATACAACCATTATCAACTGTATTTCTATTTTATATAAGATTTTATAATTTATATATATTTGATATTTTCATTAAACTATCACATTTATAAGTTATATTATATTTTATACGATCTTTACGTTTTTCCTCTTTAAATTCACATTGTTTATTCTAATTTCTATGCTGTATGGAATATGCGTATTAATAAAAAATTAATTAATGTTCAAAAGGTAAATGGAAATGTGTGATTTCTTTATTAAATTTGCTATATATTAATTAATATGTCAAAATACTTTAAGAATTTATATATTTATGTAATGCTAATGCTATTTAAGACTATCCATCATAACAAGAAACGTTCAAATTAAACATTAAAATGATATTTCTAAAGCAAATATTAAATGATTATATAATAAACTAAATTCCAATATCAGATTTTAAGTCTTTAATAATAATTACTATATATACTAAGTTTAATATGAATATATTCAATTTTAATCCAGAAATTTGATCTAGTTAAATCCAACAATTAAAAGAGTATTAAACCTGATGCAATTTGAATTTTGATGTGAAACGTAGATAAACAGAACAATACCCCATTTTTTCTTTTAATTGATATTGATGTGTTTCAGCAGATAATTTAGGCCTATGTGAGCAGCTGCGAATCAACAAATTATAATTAATAGATCCAGTCAACGAAAAACAATAAGCTATTGTTTTACAACCTAATTAGTTTTTTAAAACCGTCGTTAAAGCGAGCCTTTTTATTCCCTATAACAGGGGTGTCAAACTGGCGGCCCGCGGGTTTGACACTCCTGTTCGTGGGTTGTTTTCTTTTATAACTTATTCAAAAACCGTAAGTATATGTAGTTGCAGTTATTTGAATTTTTAAAATTTAAATTTAAATCCTAATTTTTGTACAGAAAATGTCACTTTCAACGCTAAATAAAAAATGAAAGATTGATGACGACGGAAGAAAATTTCAAGAAAGGTGAGAGCCGAACTGTTTCTGTATGGAAGTAAATAATAAAATTACGTGCTTAATTTGCAAAAAGACAATTGGTGTCGCTAAAGAATACAACATTAAGCGACATTATAGCATTAATCACGAAGAACAATTTTCTTGCTTGGAAGGAAAAATAAGAGAAGAAAAATTAAAAACAATGAAGAATTCACTTAACAGCCAGCAACGAGTGCTTACAAAATTCATGAAACGTAATGAATCAGTAAGAAGAGCGAGTTACGAAATAAGCTATTTATTAGCATAACATTCAAAATCATTCACCCATGGTTCTTTAATGAAGGAATGTATGATAATAGCTGCCGAATTCGTCTGTGGTCTGCTAGAAATGGTACAGGCATTTCGAAATATCTTATTATCAATAAATACGGTGAAAGACAGAATTACGGAAATGGCAGATGACGTCAGTTCACAACTACAGGAAATATATACTAAAGTCCAATGCTTTTCAATTGTTATTGATGAAACTATTTGACACGCTCAAAAAACTGGGAATTATCAAGAGTTTTTTGTTGTTTTTTGTTTTTATTATTTTCAGTTCAGAAAGTCTCAAAACATGGACATTTGCAAAACACCCGGTCTAATTTGACACGATTCCAATCAGTGCATATTCTAGCGTGTAACCGAACACAAAATGTGTAATGGGAATTTTAAATTGTACAGTGGGAATACCATATTTGTGTAGTAATTAAATGCCCGATTCCAGATTTTATAAGTATTTCGTTCTTCTGGTTATGTTAAAGTTAAATATTTACCTAAGTGACACAGCATAACGAACCATGGAAGGAATGTTGGTAGGATTTACCATTTGTAACAAATATATATAATAGATATTTTTTATGCAACAGACTCAATATTATCATTTAAAACTATAATACTTAACCACAGAGCATTTATCGTATAGTAAATTATATCACATGCAGGGCACACAGTGAANATGTCACTTTCAACGCTAAATAAAAAATGAAAGATTGATGACGACGGAAGAAAATTTCAAGAAAAGTGAGAGCCGAACTGTTTCTGTATGGAAGTAAATAATAAAATTACGTGCTTAATTTGCAAAAAGACAATTGGTGTCGCTAAAGAATGCAACATTAAGCGACATTACAGCATTAATCACGAAGAACAATTTTCTTGCTTGGAAGGAAAAATAAGAGAAGAAAAATTAAAAACAATGAAGAATTCACTTAACAGCCAGCAACGAGTGCTTACAAAATTCATGAAACGTAATGAATCAGTAAGAAGAGCGAGTTACGAAATAAGCTATTTATTAGCATAACATTCAAAATCATTCACCCATGGTTCTTTAATGAAGGAATGTATGATAATAGCTGTCGAATTCGTCTGTGGTCTGCTAGAAATGGTACAGGCATTTCGAAATATCTTATTATCAATAAATACGGTGAAAGACAGAATTACGGAAATGGCAGATGACGTCAGTTCACAACTACAGGAAATATATACTAAAATCCAATGCTTTTCAATTGTTATTGATGAAACTATTTGACACGTTCAAAAAACTGGGAATTACCAAGATTTTTTTGTTGTTGTTTTTTGTTTTTATTATTTTCAGTTCAGAAAGTCTCAAAACGTGGACATTTGTAAAACACCCGGTCTAATTTGACACGATTCCAATCAGCACATATTCTAACGTGCAAAATGTGTAATGGGAATTTGAATTGTACAGTGGGAATACCATATTTGTGTAGTAATTAATTGCCCGATTCTAGGTTTTATAAGTATTTCGTTCTGGTTATGTTAAAGTTAAATATTTACCTAAGTGACACAGCATAACGAACCATGGAAGGAATGTTGATAGGATTTACCATTTGTAACAAATATATATAATAGATATTTTTTATGCAACCGCATCAATATTATCATTTAAAACTATAATCCACAATCACAGAGCATTTATCGTGTAGTAAATTATATCACATGCAGGACACACAGTGAACACCACGTCTAACAATTAAGATTAAACAATGATTGAAAGTAATAAATAATTATACAGATATAAGATTTGTTTTAGTGTCCTTATTTTACGTTTATGTCTTTCAGAACAGCTTATTAACATTTGTATAGGAAAAATTATAGAATAAGGCCTGATTTCAACGTTTTAACCTTGTTACGTATACAAAACAGCCGGAAAGTAAAATGTATAAAGATATTTTCGAAAATTACAAATGTTTTGTATATAAACAATTAAAAAATATATTAAATTAGTTAATAAATATTATAATTATATTTATTTTTACTGTATTTCTTCTTAATAAAAAAATACATTAGCTGATGATTCAGCATTTGACATGTTCCCAATATTTAACAGAGTATAACCTATTATATTTTATACAGTTCCATCGTAATTGATATCCTATTCAATTACTGGATGACTATATTCATCCTCTCATAGAAAATTCGAAAGACCAAGACGGTACAGACATTAACCTATCATTCTGGAGGACTGAATTCCAAGTATGAGCCACAAAATTAGAAATTGTCATGGTTATTCTCAGTGGCGTAATTATAAATTTTAGTCTCTAAAGCAAAATATAGTAAAGACCCTCCAATGACACATTTATCATGGTATAGAAACTTAAACAAAATTATGAAAATCCATTTATTCTTCTAAAATTTCTTTTATTTATGACACTTCGCTTTTCACTGCTTCTTCTGACACACTTATTAAGTAAGTGCAGGAGCATTTTTATGAAGAAACAATTTGAAATTTTTGATATTTTCCTTAATGCCTCTTTTTTCTTTTGTCTTTTTTTGCTGCTCCACTACTTTTACTTAAACTTTTATCAACTACATATGATTGAGCTTCGATAAATAATATGCAGATATCTAAAAATTACTTCCTTAATATTAATTTAGGATGTATTTACATTAGATCATATTCGTGCGGTCTATATTTAGTTTACATTTAATATTTAGTAGTCAATAAAAAATAATTTTTGCCGATAAAAATAAATAAATAAATAAACGAAACATTGAATAAAAATATTGATTAAAGTATAAAAAGAGATAAACTGGTCGAGAAAAGTAATGTACTGTTTACAAGATGCTTACTTTGTTTCTATTCTTCTGAAGCTGAACAGTTCTGGGATATTTTTGTTTTGTAAAACAACCTGGAGTTCACAAAACTGATGAATATTCATTTATATTTCAAATTAAAATTATTTATCATTATGAAATTAACTCTGATCTTATGAATAGTTNGACATGAAATTCGAACATATTTTTGCTCCACGATACGAACAAAAACTCACCATACGACGTTACATTAGTTCGCATTTTTCATTTGTTTTTCTTACTACAGTTATTTTTTTAATGTATTACTTGGCTTTAATTTGAGTATGTTTTTCGCGTTGAAACGAATTATTTGGTTTTACATGTAATCGTATGGGAAAAGATGATCCACCTTACGACATTTTCATGATACGATCTCAGTTTCGGAACGGATTAATTTCGTATCCTGAGGTACCACTGTATTTACATTAGATCATATTCGTGCGGTCTGTATTTAGCCTACATTTAACATTTAGTAGTCAATAAAAAATAATTTTTGCCGATAAAAATAAATAAATAAATAAACGAAACATTGAATAAAAATATTGATTAAAGTATAAAAAGAGATAAACTGGTCGAGAAAAGTAATGTACTGTTTACAAGGAGCTTACTTTGTTTCTATGCTTCTGAAGCTGAACAGTTCTGGGATATTTTTGTTTTGTAAAACAACCTGGAGTTCACAAAACTGATGAATATTCATTTATATTTCAAATTAAAATTATTTATCATTATGAAATTAACTCTGATCTTATGAATAGTTTTATTTCTTTCTTTTTTTTAATCAACATATACAGATCAACGTATACTGATTGGGGATATTTGAAACACCTACACAACTGTCAATAAATTTGTGACATATCTCAGGCGGGTTCGGATTGAATAAAAATTTTAATCTTTATTGGCATTTACAAACTATTTTAGAAACTCATCTCTTCCCTCAAAATTAAGCCTTTTATATTTTTTATAATTAATTATCAACAATATAAAAGTTATTTTTAATAAAATCGTATAACAGAGGACACCATCCACACAAAATTAAGCTTTTTATATTTTTTATAATTAATTATCAACAATATAAAAGTTATTTTTAATAAAATCGTATAACAGAGGACACCATCCACTCCACACAACTTTAAACTTTGTTAATGTGTTTCTTTAACATAAACATTTTTCTCCGAAAAAGTCGCGAAATTCGTTGATGGATTTTATTAAAAAGTGCAGAATCCAGGAATCCAGCATTTCCGAGAAAACAATAAAATAGTTCCATAAACGAAATTGCTGCAAAATAAACAGCTATTTATAATATTCTGTTGTTATTATTATTTTTATGATGTACTGTTAAAATATGACCATTATGTTACCATTTTGCACGTTGAAAAATGATAAATGTATTATAAAAAATAAACTTTTCCCGAATATATTTATCTTAATCGTTCCTAGTCAGAACAAACAAAAAATGCTACTGTTTTTCTTATTAATTAAGAAAATTCTCATATTTATATTGTTTTGAAAAAACAGTGCCCAGATATTGTTTGGCCCCCTTACAACATTAAATTTTAGCGTCGCTTAACCACCCTTAATAATAGTTACGCCACTCCTCATCACACGGCCGCCACATTACGAACAGAACCTGTTTGGCAATAAAAGAAATCTTTTTAATGCATACAAGGTTAAGTTTAAAAAAAAAAAAAAGTGCATTCTTTGTCAGAAGATAAATAGAAATTTTGAATAAATTTTTATGAATTAATACTACATTTAATTTTTGATTTAGTGCCATCATTTTATTCGCCTTTGAAATTGGCAATAAATCAATTGTGACGCTAAATGAAGTAATGTGCCTCAAATGATGAGAATCATGCAAGGAAATCTATCCCAGAGTTTGAACATTGCATAATATGATGGTAACAATTTATCGTTTCCAACGCAGAATGGTACCGTACATTTAGTTTATTCTCGGATACCGAAGATACATATCGTGATATAGTTTATACTCGAATACATATTTGTAAAAAACATTTGTTCACGAGTATTTTTTGCGATTTACGAGAATAGTATTATTTAGGGAGCTATATTAAGATTTGATTATATTTGCATTTACATATCATAGTATTTTCTGAATGGGTATATTCAAAAAAGTAAGAGAAATCAAATTATCTTCAGTTTTCATTATTGATTCAATAATTTTCCTTTTTTTAATTATTTATATTTCCTGTCTTTTCCCGTATCTTTTTCTTTAACTTTTGGCTCCTGCCCTGTGGGTTCTCCACACCCACAAACTTGGGAGCCGGGACGTGAGGAAGATATATTGAAGACAGGCTTCACGAAAATTCCTAGGACTGCTCTCCCGGGTTCGATTCCATATTCCTAGACGATAAGCTGATGTCTTAACCATCTCTGCCATTTGTTTATTAGTTTATATTTAAAATAATAAACTAATAATATAATATCTTACGTCTGTACATCGCTTGCTCTACACAAACGCTTTTTATTCTTGGAACTTGAGTTTATTTGAAAACCACGTTTAAATTCAAATTTTCATTGAATTGTCTGTAAATCGCGTCACTATTTTTATAGTTGTCGCTCGGTAAAATCGATTTTTTTATACAAAAATGATTAGAAAAATAATCATTTTTGCTCATCACTTATAAATCATAACGTGATCACTTTCAGATGATTACAATAAAATAATTTTGAAAAATTTAATCTCCTGTAAACTTAAATTTTGATTAAATTTCATTATATATAATAAATAATTATAACTTTTGTTAATAAAAACTTCAATAAATTTATGACGTGTTTAATTATATAATGCGTACGTAAATGCTAGAGAAGGTCGTTATTAATGTCAAGGATATCAAAGTTGTTTTTCCAAGAAGATTATAATAATTAATTTATTTGGAAAAATTACAAAATTATCCGAATTTAAATAATTACAGAAGAGAGATTTATTAATAGAATATTTAATTGGAATTGTATATAAAAATAAATATTCAAAAAATTAAAATTTTATAATAATCTATACATGTATCTCTACATATATAAGTATTATATTAATAAATATTTTGATTATTTTTTTACAAGGAAAATAATTTTTTTTTTTCATTTTTATATAAGCTTTAACTCCTCAAAAATAACGATAGAAAAAATAGATCACTTCAGTCGTTCGGTATAATCGATAATTTTATTACAAAAACTAAATTAACACAGTTGGCGGGAGAATAAATTAAAAAAATCGAACAATTGTTATGACATCGTCGCAATTCCTGGCTGCTATTTTTAATCATATTTTAATTTAAGAAATCAATTTTCAGAATGAATCAAAATATAACTTATGTAAAATTTTAAAATGTGAGATTACGTGCATCTCAGTTTATCAATGGGATCACTTCTGTAACAAATTTATCGTTCTATATAGTAAAGTAATAATTTTGAATTGAAATGACGATCCAGACCGGAAGTTTTTATATAATTGATCGGATCCTCCGACCCCTAAGTTTTCCATATCCATATTCATCTAACTCCGTTCTCGAGATTAACGAGGAACAGACTGACATACAAACGAACAGTCGGAATGTATAGGTCTGCAATTTAAAAATTGCAGCTCTAATATGATTGATAGACTCGTGTTTTTATGAACATTTTCAAAGGTTTGTGATGTTGGCACCCAAATTGCGTTTTTTCAAAGTAATTGATGCCATTCGTTTGCCCACGTTTTCCCATCTTTTAAAACAAATTTTTATAGCCCATCCAAATTTTGGGCAGTTTTACATGACAGCATCCCCAATTGCGTTATTTTTCCAAAACTATTTGTGTCGTTTGTTCGCTTAAATTATAAGAAAAATGTATGAAAAAGTTTTCTCTTAAGCGTTTACTACGACTTTAGCTACAACCATTGAAATGCAAGCGAGTGTAATTTTCGCGATAACTTTAAGTGAGAATTAAAGTAGAGACTAAGTCATTTGTGACTTTTTATTTTTTCTTTTAGCTTTTATTAAATGATCATGTCATAGACTGGCCACTTGTGTTTTTGTTTGGTAAGAAAAGAACATGTATTTACAATGTTGGACTGCAATTTTTAATTTGTTTAATTTGAAATACACGCTCTATTTTAGTGCCTTGCCCGTTTACATCTTACTTTCCCTGATAACAGTAGAGTCTGGCTAGTCATGTATCTAACTCTGTTCTGAAGAAAATTTTGAATTGAAATAACATGACTTCCAGTTTGAACCGGAAGTTCATAAATAATTAATCAGAACTTCATGTTCCTAAGCTTTCCATATCTAGTCTCGAATTTCATGTATCTAACTTTACTCTCGAGATTAAGAGAGGGCATAGAGACAGACAGAAGACAGACCAATGGGAGTTTATAGGTCTGCAGTTTTAAAATTGTTGCCCAATTAACTAACAATAGCAATGCAACAATAAATGTAGTATATTAGATAAACGAAGATAAATTTTTTCTTTTATGAAATTGACAAACTTGTACCTTTAAAATATCCTCATCTATTACATTCTCTAACAAAAATAAATGTGTGATGTTTTTTAATTGAGCTGCAATTTGAAAAATTGTAGACCTATAAATTCTCATTGTCGTTCACTTAATCTCGGGAACGAAGTTAGTTAGATGAAAGACTAGACCAGAATTGGAAAACATAGAGCAAGAAGCCCCGATTAACTATATGAGTTGAATTTTTGAATTGAAATGACGTGACTTCCAGTTTATACTGGAAGTCATGTCATTTCAATTCAAAAATTTTCTCCTGAAAGAAGTTAGATAATGACTGGCACGACTCTATTGCTAACAGAAAAAGTATTATGTACAGAGGGAAGACACTATTAATTTGAGTGGAGAACATATAGCTTAAATTAAATTAATTAAAAATAACGTTAAAAATTGAAACCCGGCATTGTGACAGTATCACAATAAATAATTGCTCGTAATGTTTATTTTTAAATTGACATTCATGTAGTTGGATCGTAGAAAAAATAATAGAGATAGGCGAATACTATCCACAAATACTCGAAAACTAGAAAGTATTCGATATTCGAGATGTCGAATATTACGTTGATAAAAAAATAAGTTCGAATAATACTAATACTTCTAATATTACGCCATAAGTACAGTCGCAGTGGCGGATCCAAAGTACAGTACCTAAAAAGGAACGAAATCAATATATAAAAAATATTTAAATACCTGTAATTATAAATATTTTTGTTTTTACTTTTTGTTTTACTTTATTATTATATTGAATTAAATAAAACAAGTTAAGTAATAAATGTCAAATAAATTATTAACGAAATATGTTACATAAGGTAATAAGTTTGCTAGATAATTCGTGGTATTAGAATTTGAGAAAAGTGATATTCGCCCATCTTTGAGAAATATAAACACAAACTTCAATTTAATCGATAAAAAGCTAAATGTTTTAACATAAATTGCTTAATCTCGGTATTCTTCTAAGTGGCATTATAAAAGCTGTAGGCTACATTACATTATTCTTAATGATAAAAATTTAACATTTAAAACAAAAAAGAGTTTAATTTGTGCACCTAAAACATTTTAAAAAGTAATTTAATATCGGCTAATAAGCCAGAGAGCATACTTTACGTCCATCTATTAATAATGGAAAATTTCATTTCTTAATCGTTTAACCTGTATCTAATGTTAAAATACACGTGGGAAAATGGAACGCTTTTACTCCCTTAAATAAAATACAGTACTTAAACATTTATGGAAGTGGCATTTTATAAACTCAATGATGAGATTAGAGATGAAAATATTAAGAAACATCGGAACATATTGCTCAAGAAGTAGTAAGTAGTTATTGAAAATTAAAAACATTATAAATGTAAATTATATTTCTATCAAAGAAAAGCTATCAATATAAAAAACTTCTCTATTTTTTAAAATAAATCGATTTTTTTTAAATTCTAAATAATTGTTTTTATTTAATTGTATATATATATATATCACACATACGTATTTCTCATTTATTAAGTAGCGAATCAAATTTTGGATTGTTTCAGTCATTAAATTTTTTTAATTAGGAAATGCATGAGCTATTTTATGTGCTGCCATCTAGTAGTCATTAAAGATATACATTTTTTTTTTACAATTAAAAGTTTAAAATAGTTTCTTTTTCATATTTTAATATTTTAATCGATTTTTAAATAATAATTTTAAAAAAATAAACATTATACATCAGTAAAAAGTTTTATTATCACTTAAAAGTAGTGTAAGATAACTCTAGTCTAAAAGCAGTTTTTACCTAGCTCACTCTCTGTGCGATTTATAGATTTACTTGCTTTTGGTAATAATAATATTCTCGTTTTGGTCTACTGGTATATTGTGATTTGTTTTGTATGCACGTAACTGTAAAGAAAGAATAATAGAAGATATAATTGATATTTTATAAAAGTAAAAAATAACTTTTAAGTAACAGAAAAATAGAGGCTATTTTGTATTTTGAATGGGTGTCAACTGAAACTCTCTTCCTCAAAATTTTGCCTCTTATGCAACTCTGCCGAGGAAACTTTTTTGAATCTTATTTGTACGCGTGCAACTGTAATTTAGTAATTTATTAATAAATACTGCTTTTTAAACATTTCTACAATTAATTTTTATTTTGCTTTTATCACAGCTAAAGCTGATTTTAATCTCTCATTATTCATGAGTTTTTCTTCCAGCAGATGGCGCTAAAACTTTTATGTAATTTCCAGGGATAATAAAATAAGCATAAAATTTTAACGCCATCTGCTGGAGATCGCGTGCATAACCAAAATTGTTAGTCTTAAAATTATTATGTTTAAGATATAATAATAAATAATATAAATTAATGTAATTAACTGAATTTTAATCTGCCAATTTTTAATTAAAAAAAACCTTTCATGTTTTTCATTTATTCAATCAATAAAATTATAAATAGAGTTAATATGTTAATTTAATTATTTATATTTTTATTACTCGCGATTTTTAATTATTTATTGGTTAAAAAAACCTTTATAATATGTTATAAATTAAGAATATCAAATTAAAGTTTTATAATTATAATATTAAATGTAAATTCTATTGCGTTATATGATAAAATTATAAATATAAATTATATTCAGTGGAAATTTTATGTATCGACATTCATGATTTTTGTTAAATGTCTTTTTTTAGTTTCAAATATAAATAATACCGTGTATATTCTTGGCAATGTTGAGTTTAATTCAATACTCGGAATCTGTATTCAGGCTTCTCACAAGGAACCAGTAGAGCCATCTGGCCTACGATTTACATTTAGCGGGTCTCAAAAATATTTGTTATACTGTATATTATAGGTTTCATTGTATTTTCGGTATACAGTATTAATTAAGGAAAAAATCTTTATTTCTTGGTATATATTTTACTGTACTGTACACTTTTTATATTTTGCTATAGTTATGGTCTTTAAAAGGATCCTAGAAATTACAATATTGTTTTAGACATCTACATTAAGTAATCTTTTATAAAAAGGATATCACAAATTCACGCTTGTGTAGGGTCTTTCTTGTATAAGATTTCTTAGATCCTTGCGGATACTGGATTCCGAATATTGGAGCAAGATCGCCTATTGACAGGCGTGTACTTGCGTTTAAGTTATAAAAAATAAATAAGAACAAGGCGAGCGTGGATTTTGCGAGACTTTTTATATGTTTCTATAACATAAAGTCTATATCACATTCAGATACGGTATTATTTATTTGGTACCCAAGGGTACTCAGTTGTGGAGGTCCCTCTAGTGACTAACGCTGTGCTCTCTACTTTCAATTTATATGATATTTATAAATGTAGTCTACTGTATTTATATAGTCTACTTGTTTTCTTTCGTTTCCCTGTTGTTTAATTTTCATTACTTTTATTTTTATTTATTGTTTTGTTGAGACTCCTGGGCATTATGTGCTGAGCGCAAGATGTTTCATAATGCGTAATGCTTATGATAATGGCCATTACTACATTCCAAGTAAACGATGTAAGTTAGATCGAATATTGAACAAGTGTCTGAGTTCCTTAAAAGCATGAAGTCCTAGGCAAAATCCGAAATAGCCAATGCTTATTAATTAATAAAATATGTCTTAGACTTAACTTTAAAGTTAAGTCTATTATTAAATAACACAAGTTTATGGAACCATTAAAGCGCTTTAATAAATTATTAAAATTTACAAGTCATGAAAAATCACCAAATGCTTTAATTTTTTATAAGCAAACTATTAATAAATTATTACATAAACGTGACTGAATGTGTTAAGTGTAATTTAATTAACGTTAGTGAAGTCAATACACATGATCTGTTAGTGTTAATAAATAAATAGCTATGAAATTTGTTTTTAGTTATAAATATACTTTAAAAAATTAATTATGTTCTATAAATAAAACAATAATATAAATTGTTTTACACATTCCATAATCTTCATCATATATTAATATATCAACTTATAGTGAAATGTTGATTATTTGTTAATAATTTCTTGCTAAAGTTTTATGCTTTAATCTTATTGTTATATTTAAATATAAATGCATAATTATACTTTATATGTTTCATAAATAAATAAATATATCTGAAGTTTAATATATAGATTTTATATAAAAATTTTCTAAAATGTTTTTTAATATTAGGAAATAAAACTAAATTAACAGTTATAATGAAATTTTTAAAAATATAATAGATTATATTATTTTACATTTATAAACACTGAATGTTTGTATGTCTGGAAATTTTGAATTTATAAAATTACAAAATATTAATTTTTATGACATTTCGATTGTGGATAGCGTTGTGTGTGGCGTTACTAATAACGATTACTTTTTATGATATTATACATCATGTTATAAATTGCTAACAACGATGAAGAGAGCATAAAATAAAGTTTATAATTTTATATAACATGTTGCAAGCTCTTTTAGGCTAATCTCTGAAAATTTTAATTCAGATCTTTGTCTCGCTCTCTCTTTCTCTATTTTGATTAATTAATTGTTCGTTTCAACTCACGTTTATACCTTCGAATACTTCAGATAGTGTTTAATCCAATCAGTTATCTGTTTTCAATTTTTAAATAACTCTGATTAAATCCTATATATAATTACCTTAAATTCTTTATTGCGATTACATTAAACTTTTTATCACAGTTGTCATAATTTTTTATTATAATTACCGTAAACTTTGCATTATACCTTACCCATCCAAAATAGCCTTTCTTTTTCTATTACTTCATAAATTGCTATTACTTTTTCTATTACTATTATAAAAATAAAGAATGATTTATCATCATTCTTTATTTTTATAAAATATCAATTATATCTTTTATTATTCGTTCTTTAAGCATTTTCAATCATATAATAACTAGTACCTATTACCAAATTTTATCAATACGATTTACAATCGACATATGACCTTCAAATTAAATACCCAATGACAGATAATATATGCTAGTGCCATTTTGTGATGTCCCACAACTCAACATTTATCACCTTGGTAACACATGACCATTTTGTGACCAAAATGATTGCGTGTGATGATGTTTTTTACGCATGCGTATATCAAAGATCAATTTTAAATTCGAAAATCTCACCTGTCTTTGGAAAGTACATAGTTTAACTTGTCTTCTATATTTATTCCACTTTATCTGTCAAAAGTGTATATATATGAAACGTTAGCAATGAAGTAAGTCTAATGCATTTTATCCTTCCAAATGTTCAATATTTTTTATTTTTTAAATCAGCTTGATTATGTTGTATTTTTAATTATTTATTGGTTAAAAAAACCTTTATAATATGTTATAAATTAAGAATATCAAATTAAAGTTTTATAATTATAATATTAAATGTAAATTCTATTGCGTTATATGATAAAATTATAAATATAAATTATATTCAGTGGAAATTTTATGTATCGACATTCATGATTTTTGTTAAATGTCTTTTTTTAGTTTCAAATATAAATAATACCGTGTATATTCTTGGCAATGTTGAGTTTAATTCAATACTCGGAATCTGTATTCAGGCTTCTCACAAGGAACCAGTAGAGCCATCTGGCCTACGATTTACATTTAGCGGGTCTCAAAAATATTTGTTATACTGTATATTATAGGTTTCATTGTATTTTCGGTATACAGTATTAATTAAGGAAAAAATCTTTATTTCTTGGTATATATTTTACTGTACTGTACACTTTTTATATTTTGCTATAGTTATGGTCTTTAAAAGGATCCTAGAAATTACAATATTGTTTTAGACATCTACATTAAGTAATCTTTTATAAAAAGGATATCACAAATTCACGCTTGTGTAGGGTCTTTCTTGTATAAGATTTCTTAGATCCTTGCGGATACTGGATTCCGAATATTGGAGCAAGATCGCCTATTGACAGGCGTGTACTTGCGTTTAAGTTATAAAAAATAAATAAGAACAAGGCGAGCGTGGATTTTGCGAGACTTTTTATATGTTTCTATAACATAAAGTCTATATCACATTCAGATACGGTATTATTTATTTGGTACCCAAGGGTACTCAGTTGTGGAGGTCCCTCTAGTGACTAACGCTGTGCTCTCTACTTTCAATTTATATGATATTTATAAATGTAGTCTACTGTATTTATATAGTCTACTTGTTTTCTTTCGTTTCCCTGTTGTTTAATTTTCATTACTTTTATTTTTATTTATTGTTTTGTTGAGACTCCTGGGCATTATGTGCTGAGCGCAAGATGTTTCATAATGCGTAATGCTTATGATAATGGCCATTACTACATTCCAAGTAAACGATGTAAGTTAGATCGAATATTGAACAAGTGTCTGAGTTCCTTAAAAGCATGAAGTCCTAGGCAAAATCCGAAATAGCCAATGCTTATTAATTAATAAAATATGTCTTAGACTTAACTTTAAAGTTAAGTCTATTATTAAATAACACAAGTTTATGGAACCATTAAAGCGCTTTAATAAATTATTAAAATTTACAAGTCATGAAAAATCACCAAATGCTTTAATTTTTTATAAGCAAACTATTAATAAATTATTACATAAACGTGACTGAATGTGTTAAGTGTAATTTAATTAACGTTAGTGAAGTCAATACACATGATCTGTTAGTGTTAATAAATAAATAGCTATGAAATTTGTTTTTAGTTATAAATATACTTTAAAAAATTAATTATGTTCTATAAATAAAACAATAATATAAATTGTTTTACACATTCCATAATCTTCATCATATATTAATATATCAACTTATAGTGAAATGTTGATTATTTGTTAATAATTTCTTGCTAAAGTTTTATGCTTTAATCTTATTGTTATATTTAAATATAAATGCATAATTATACTTTATATGTTTCATAAATAAATAAATATATCTGAAGTTTAATATATAGATTTTATATAAAAATTTTCTAAAATGTTTTTTAATATTAGGAAATAAAACTAAATTAACAGTTATAATGAAATTTTTAAAAATATAATAGATTATATTATTTTACATTTATAAACACTGAATGTTTGTATGTCTGGAAATTTTGAATTTATAAAATTACAAAATATTAATTTTTATGACATTTCGATTGTGGATAGCGTTGTGTGTGGCGTTACTAATAACGATTACTTTTTATGATATTATACATCATGTTATAAATTGCTAACAACGATGAAGAGAGCATAAAATAAAGTTTATAATTTTATATAACATGTTGCAAGCTCTTTTAGGCTAATCTCTGAAAATTTTAATTCAGATCTTTGTCTCGCTCTCTCTTTCTCTATTTTGATTAATTAATTGTTCGTTTCAACTCACGTTTATACCTTCGAATACTTCAGATAGTGTTTAATCCAATCAGTTATCTGTTTTCAATTTTTAAATAACTCTGATTAAATCCTATATATAATTACCTTAAATTCTTTATTGCGATTACATTAAACTTTTTATCACAGTTGTCATAATTTTTTATTATAATTACCGTAAACTTTGCATTATACCTTACCCATCCAAAATAGCCTTTCTTTTTCTATTACTTCATAAATTGCTATTACTTTTTCTATTACTATTATAAAAATAAAGAATGATTTATCATCATTCTTTATTTTTATAAAATATCAATTATATCTTTTATTATTCGTTCTTTAAGCATTTTCAATCATATAATAACTAGTACCTATTACCAAATTTTATCAATACGATTTACAATCGACATATGACCTTCAAATTAAATACCCAATGACAGATAATATATGCTAGTGCCATTTTGTGATGTCCCACAACTCAACATTTATCACCTTGGTAACACATGACCATTTTGTGACCAAAATGATTGCGTGTGATGATGTTTTTTACGCATGCGTATATCAAAGATCAATTTTAAATTCGAAAATCTCACCTGTCTTTGGAAAGTACATAGTTTAACTTGTCTTCTATATTTATTCCACTTTATCTGTCAAAAGTGTATATATATGAAACGTTAGCAATGAAGTAAGTCTAATGCATTTTATCCTTCCAAATGTTCAATATTTTTTATTTTTTAAATCAGCTTGATTATGTTGTATTTTTAATTATTTATTTATTTAATGAATAAATAAAAATACAGTGAAACTTTAATTATATATATATTATTAAATTACAGTAAACTTTTTACTTCTTTCAAATATATAAATATACTTTGTGATTTTGCAAACTTGTGATTTATTTATATTTACAGTGTTTTTTTTTTAATTTTAAATATGGATTTAATATATTTTATTTTGTGATTTATAAATTAATTGTAACGCTTATTATTTAATATGCAGTTTTTTTTCTATTCTTATTAATTAATTCTTGTTTGTAGGAAATTTAAAGGTAGACTTGCTAATTGTAGTAGTTAATTAGTTTGAGTTAAGAGTTGAAAGTGTACATTTTAATTATTTTATTACAAACAACTGAGTATTGAATCGTTAGTTTAATTTGAAATTTATAGTTGAGCTTAAGTTGGAGTAAATTTTTTTACTCACATGAATTTGAATAACAACATTTTGTTTGTTAATGCAAGTATAAATTAAGGATTTGAAGTATAAATTTTAATTTTTATAATAAATAAAACTAAGCTACTCAAATTTTATGATTTTATTCAAAAATTTTACTTGAAATGTTTTTGTTTTTAATATTAAATGAGTTTCATACTTAAATATTTTCATCATCTAGACCTATATATAAACTCGAAGCATACCCCATTTTACGATGCTCGCTATAAATTTCTCGTTTTTACGACTTTTATTATTTATATCTACAGTATACAAAATACAGTACTTACAATCGAATATGTTTTCTTTCTACAAAATGATTTATGTAATTAAAATTATAAATTATTATGAACGGAATCTCAATTTATAACATTTAGCTTACGGGAAAGGGTATCGCATCGTAAGCGTATTAATAATTTTTCAAAAACCGATTGGATCGTAAAAACAAGCGTTTACTGTACACACAGGATTACCTAAAAGTCAATTGATATCTTGGTTAACTGACTTTTGTACCCGCCTTTATTTCTTACAAACAAGAAAGCACGATTTCTAATTAATTGGGTCATTTTTCTCGACTTTAATTATTATTCTATTAATATTAATATGTATTTTGAAATAAATTTTACAAATATTTCTGCTATTTTTAGCGAAAATAATACAGTACAAGCGCCTGAAGATGTTTGCAGAAACTTAAGCAGTTACTTAAAACATAAATTTGGACTTCCTGCAACAAGTGATGATATGAATGATCGTAATGCCAATGCCTTCATATATATTATTTTCGTTTTAATGTTTTATGCGTTAAGTTTGTTAATATTGTTAATTAAATATATGAGAAAAGAAAGAGAAAGTTTAAGACTCGATTATTATTATCAAGAATTTGTTAAAAGAGAAAGATTTCGAAGATTACCTTTATATGATACAACAGGACGTTTGCTTCATTATATACCTCATGTTCCAGCGGATAAAAACGAAGTTATGGATACTGAAAAGTAGTTTTATTTTTTGTAAAATATAATTATCTGCTATTGCAGATATTAAGTTATGTTAAAATATTAATTTTTATGACATTTCGATTGTGGATAGCGTTGTGTGTGGCGTTACTAATAACGATTACTTTTTATGATATTATACATCATGTTATAAATTGCTAACAACGATGAAGAGAGCATAAAATAAAGTTTATAATTTTATATAACATGTTGCAAGCTCTTTTAGGCTAATCTCTGAAAATTTTAATTCAGATCTTTGTCTCGCTCTCTCTTTCTCTATTTTGATTAATTAATTGTTCGTTTCAACTCACGTTTATACCTTCGAATACTTCAGATAGTGTTTAATCCAATCAGTTATCTGTTTTCAATTTTTAAATAACTCTGATTAAATCCTATATATAATTACCTTAAATTCTTTATTGCGATTACATTAAACTTTTTATCACAGTTGTCATAATTTTTTATTATAATTACCGTAAACTTTGCATTATACCTTACCCATCCAAAATAGCCTTTCTTTTTCTATTACTTCATAAATTGCTATTACTTTTTCTATTACTATTATAAAAATAAAGAATGATTATATTTATATTGTTTTGAAAAAACAGTGCCCAGATATTGTTTGGCCCCCTTACAACATTAAATTTTAGCGTCGCTTAACCACCCTTAATAATAGTTACGCCACNTGCGCGTAAATGATATTTTTTATTGGATAATAAATAATTTAAAATTAAACAAAAATAAACTATAATTTCTTAATTACAAAACTTTTCTTTGATAGATAAAGGTACTGGCAATAAATAAAGAACTACATTAGCTATCCACATACCACAAGCGAATACAAAACATATGATAAAATTCAATTCAAAATTCAAATCGTTACCATAAAATGATGAATTTATATGGTAACGTTGAGATAAATAATGTGTTCCGTTCAAATAAAGGCAACGTCCTGGAATATTATTGTTATTAGGACATGGAACACGATCGGAACCATTAAAATATGGTGCATGATCCAATTGAGGATGGTCAGCAAATTCGTTATAATTAAGAAATGCTCCAGCATATCTGTATATTATACCATAGCTAAGATAGTAAAGCATGTCAGGTAGCGATGATAGAGATCTAAAATACAAGAAATAAATACTTTCAAAACTCAAAAATAAAGATTTTATAATATAAGTTACGTCAATGTTTTATAGTAACACTTTCTTACCTTACAGTTCCACTTCCTAAAGTTATCTGTAAGAGTAATATATAAATGGAGGTGACGAACGAGGTATATGAATTTTTTATAAATACCATTAATGACATAGTAAAGTTCTCTGTAAATATGTAAACTGTCCATAAAACAGCACAAAATTTGCTCCACCTAATTAAGTCTTGTCTCATTCTTGCTAGACTAGAAACACAGTCGTATCAATATAATAATGTTACTTTAAAATTAAATTAAATTATAAATTATAAACTGTTTATTATAGAGTAAATCATTTTATAATTCAATTCTATAAAGGATTTACAAAAAGATAAGCGAATTTTTCGTTTTTTCGACCAGTTTTAGATGGATAATAAGAATTTTCTGTATAATAAGTATGGTAAGTTAGGATTTATATTTTAAAAAAGCTGAATTTTAAATTATAGATTTTGATTAAAGTTATGCTTACAAATAAATAATTGATCCTGAAGCCCAAATACTAATTCCACTTAAGATGAAACTGTACATAATTTGAGACAAAATAAATAAAGAACCATTATACATATCGTTCCTAGTTTCTTGATAGTAACGATTTCTATGAGGTGCATCTGAAAAAATGTATATTAAACTCTATAATAATTATCTCTTTAAAAAAAGTATATTATTAAATTACTTAATGTTAAATAAAAATTATCTTACATCCTACAGCTGTAATAGCAGCTGAGAGGAAGGTAACAGCCGTTAAACAATTGAAAACTAGACCATTTCGAGTAACAAAACTATGCTGATAACTATCAATAGGAAAATAGAATAAAAATAAAAAAGAAAAAAATAATGGAAGTATCAATAATCGAACAAATGCTTCTCTTAAGGAACGACTGTTGCAGCTTAATACACTTGCATAACTCCTCCTGTAATAATAACAGTAACCATTAATAAAGTAGAGACAAAACAATGATAAATTTACAGATTAATATTCTTATCATTATTACCTAATTAATGCAAAAAGAACTTGGTAAGAGGACGGTGAACCGTAAGCAGTTAATGGTAATTTATATTTAGTAGTTGTATGATCTGTCATTTCGGCTGGGGGATGAGCATATTTTCGAAATTGTGCACCTTCATTTTTAAATTTCTCAACTAGGCTAGCAATTTGACAACTTGAAGAAATAAATCGTTCTCTTGTTTGACGATCGACAGTCGAAAGACAAACTGAANTTATAGTGAAATGTTGATTATTTGTTAATAATTTCTTGCTAAAGTTTTATGCTTTAATCTTATTGTTATATTTAAATATAAATGCATAATTATACTTTATATGTTTCATAAATAAATAAATATATCTGAAGTTTAATATATAGATTTTATATAAAAATTTTCTAAAATGTTTTTTAATATTAGGAAATAAAACTAAATTAACAGTTATAATGAAATTTTTAAAAATATAATAGATTATATTATTTTACATTTATAAACACTGAATGTTTGTATGTCTGGAAATTTTGAATTTATAAAATTACAAAATATTAATTTTTATGACATTTCGATTGTGGATAGCGTTGTGTGTGGCGTTACTAATAACGATTACTTTTTATGATATTATACATCATGTTATAAATTGCTAACAACGATGAAGAGAGCATAAAATAAAGTTTATAATTTTATATAACATGTTGCAAGCTCTTTTAGGCTAATCTCTGAAAATTTTAATTCAGATCTTTGTCTCGCTCTCTCTTTCTCTATTTTGATTAATTAATTGTTCGTTTCAACTCACGTTTATACCTTCGAATACTTCAGATAGTGTTTAATCCAATCAGTTATCTGTTTTCAATTTTTAAATAACTCTGATTAAATCCTATATATAATTACCTTAAATTCTTTATTGCGATTACATTAAACTTTTTATCACAGTTGTCATAATTTTTTATTATAATTACCGTAAACTTTGCATTATACCTTACCCATCCAAAATAGCCTTTCTTTTTCTATTACTTCATAAATTGCTATTACTTTTTCTATTACTATTATAAAAATAAATTTAATAATTATAAATAAATTTTTAGTTTTTGCATTTCCTTTTGCTCATAGATCAATGATTAATATTAATCAAATTAACTATCTTTAATTTGTTTTCGTTTTCTAATTCTGAAGATTAATTAGGGCAGTCACTCTTCTAAATCAGAACATTTTTTTATATTTATTCTTATTCTTTCAAGTGACAAAGATTTCTTTACTGAACCTGATATGCTCAATGAACTTTAGAAAAATAATTGGATCGAAGACCTTGTTTTTGATTACTAAAGAATTTAAATAAGAAATGTATGCCAGATAAATAATAAATACAGATTATAAAAGAAAGCAAAATACTACGATAACATTTAGGTATATATATTCTATGTTTTGGATCTTCCCTTATAAGTTTAATTAAAAGACGGAAGAAAGAAGTGCATGACCGTTTCTATGCTACACATAGGAAATTCATTCATGTGCTAGACTATATCCATTGAAGCATAAAATTTCATAGACGTAAATGGAATTTGTAAAATCATACGTATATTTTTTGACAAAATTTTATCCAAAAATATCTAGAAAATAATTCCGGTTTGAAAAGAATTTTTGATACGCTTTCTCACTAGAAATCAACATAGTTCGGATCTTAAAGCATTTCTTCCTGAACATCCTTCGTATTGCACGTTTTATTTTACTGTATGTTCATCTTTATGTTAATTATAATACTTTTTTAATTCATTAAAATGTTTTTGAATTTCTTAAATTAAACATTGATTTAGTTGAAACTTACCTGTATAAACAATCTCTCCAAAACATAAATAAGTGACACGATCTAAAAATGGGAATATATCAGATCGTGGTTTTTCTAATGTTAAAATGATCATTCGATGGTATTTTTTAACATGATTTGAAAGAATTGACATTATAAAATATGCATTTAAAGGATCTTGATTTTGGGTTGGATCTTCTAAGACTAAAAGTACTAAATAAAAACAATTTTTAAAATAAATTTACCATAGATCCTATTATAAATTATTATTATTACCTGGATCACGAACTAGCTCAACACCTATAACTGTTCTTTTATATTCACTAGAAGCGAGTGTAGAAATTTCACGATTGGAGACAGAATTTAATGCTAAATCTGCCAATACTTCTTTCACCTATAAGAATGATTTATTAAATATTAATAAAATTTATAATATAAATTCAAATTTATTGAGAAAATATAATTATGAACTTGAACCAGATGCAATTTTTCGGATTTAGTGGTTCATCTTCAGTGATGTAGCTAATAGACCAAAACGTTGCATCTGGCTCCTATTCATTATACCGTTTACTCTCTTTCAGCATCACCATTCATAACATGGTAGTTTCGCTATAATGAGGAAGTTAATAAGGTGTTCCGGGTTATAGCTCGTAGGCGTTACAGCACAAGCTGTTTACATCCAAACATATGCCATAGCATCTGTTTGGTAACCAAATAATTAAACTTCACAATTTTAGGAATACAGTAGAGCGTCGATTTTCCGAATCAATTGGGGACTGGGGTTGTCCGGATAACTGATATTTCGGATAACTGATTTACGTACGAAAAAATAGTTTAACGTATCCGATGTCGAAATTTTTCTCCGTTGCGTGTCGCTTCGCGTTGAATTTTCGTCGATGTTAAGCCTAACAAAGACTATTGTATCGTTAAAAATTATTTTTTTATTTTGTACAAACAAAATAAATATATTGAAAAATATAAAAATAATAAAAAATTATACTTCAGATGTTAATTTAGTATCAAAAACGTAAAATATTTGAGTAGCCGAAGACATAGCCAAAGATTGAAGCGCCACAGCACTGGCGTAAATTTAAATTTGCCAACTGTTATTCTTTCGGATGATTGACGTTTCGGATGATTGACTTTCGGAAAATCGACGCTCTACTGTATATATATTTTCAATTAGTATTAGGAAATTTTTATTTTAAATTTTGGAGAAATAAATAATTTTTGAATTTTTATTATTAAATTAGATTTTGAGAAAAATTCAATCCTTAATAACTTCTTAATAGTGTCACATATGATTGCATTTTAGATCAGAGTCGTTTTACTCCACTTCCTTTCTATAAATGGAAAGCTCACCTTATCCATCTTCCTGTTATAAAACAAAATGGATACGTAATATTCTGTCTAAATGTGACACTATATCCGGATTTCATATAGGTTACGTACCCTGTTTCTTCTGACAGATTTTGATACTTTGGAGCTCACAGTCAATTGCGAAGAATATTCCAAAGTCTGTTTAACAGTGAGTCCTGGTAAAAGATCTGCTCTTTTGGGGATGTAGGCACATTGTTCTCTAAATATTTCCTTCCTCAGCGGGGCATCGTTGAGGAGTACTTGACCCCTTGTGGTTCCTTTTGCTCTGCATGTGATCACATCTAACAAGGAACGTTTTCCACTACCTGAAGAAAAAAAGTCGTTTGAAAATTATAAATGATAATAATATTAATATTTAAATTAGTAGTATATATACCTGTGGATCCAAGAATTGCCATTAATTCTCCGGTATGCAGTTCTAACGTTATATTATGTAAAATGATACCAGTTGGTTGAGTGCCAATTAATTTCTGTAGGAAGCTTCCGGGCTCCACGTGGCCAGTGTAAGTAACATCAACAAGTTCAAAAACATGATCACTAGCAATCATTTTACTGAAAAATAAATCTATTTTAAGTTATTTTTAAAAAATGTATATTGAAAGAAATGGCTTATATTCATACCACAATGATCTAGTGAACTATTTTAGAATTTTTATGAGTTATGATTACCGATCGATAACTGTCAAAATTAAACAAAAACTTATTATCATCTTTTACTTGAATTCGTAGAAAATGAACGTCCCCATTGTGACCAGGTCAGCAACTCTTGTGCAACGTCACACCTGACAGAATTGTACGGTCACAGTTTATGAACATTCTTATCATAGTTTTCTTTCTATCTGGAGAAATTAAAATATTTCCGCCTGCTTTAACGCACGAATGATAAAAACCCTAGTTTAATTTTTTGCAAATTTTTCTCTAATTTATTTAAAATTGACATTTTTTAAAGCTTATAAATTTACGTTAAAATTAACGTTAACTTATCTACGCTCTCCAATAAAATAATTTATCAATGTTAGTTAAATAATAAGCTTATTCAATTATTTATATGTAACGTTTTGAGTAAATTGTAAGATGAAATACGATATATTTTATTACTTTAATAACAGCTGAACTCGTGTCTACATTATAATAAAATTCTCATTCAAAACAATGAACTTCCAACTTAGTGTTTGAAAATAGACATAATTATAAGTTACAGACTGAATCTAACGGACGATTTCAAATCTTCAGATCTTTTGGAAAAGGCTAAAACTTTTCTATAATTAATAATAGAACTATATGTACAATAAATAATAACTTTCATAATTTAATTTGAGATATATTATTAATAACCGCGAAGTCAGAACTAAGAGAGATGATATCTAAATGCCTGAACTAACCACAAATATGGATCCTTGTGTATTCCTATTATCTGTCCTTTCAGATATCCGTCTTTCGTTAATTTAGAAAAGGGAGTTATACACGATAATATATAATTAGCACAAAGAAACTTCAAATGCAGAGGTAGGGTCAGATAGAGAAGGCATCAGCTTGGTTCCTGTTTTGGACATAAAAAGACTCAAAATTTAGATGTTTTTCGTGTTTATATGTCTTTCAGAGAAGGGTGGCGTCCTTACATTATCACTAATCTTGGCTCCATATCATCTAAGACCCTGTTCAATGGGTAGGAAATGAGAACGTTTCTATATTTTATATTTCAATAGAAATATTGGGCCTAATATATAACATAAAAAGTAACGTATATTTTTCAAATTTATTGAGAAAATATAATTATGAACTTGAACCAGATGCAATTTTTCGGATTTAGTGGTTCATCTTCAGTGATGTAGCTAATAGACCAAAACGTTGCATCTGGCTCCTATTCATTATACCGTTTACTCTCTTTCAGCATCACCATTCATAACATGGTAGTTTCGCTATAATGAGGAAGTTAATAAGGTGTTCCGGGTTATAGCTCGTAGGCGTTACAGCACAAGCTGTTTACATCCAAACATATGCCATAGCATCTGTTTGGTAACCAAATAATTAAACTTCACAATTTTAGGAATACAGTAGAGCGTCGATTTTCCGAATCAATTGGGGACTGGGGTTGTCCGGATAACTGATATTTCGGATAACTGATTTACGTACGAAAAAATAGTTTAACGTATCCGATGTCGAAATTTTTCTCCGTTGCGTGTCGCTTCGCGTTGAATTTTCGTCGATGTTAAGCCTAACGAAGACTATTGTATCGTTAAAAATTATTTTTTTATTTTGTACAAACAAAATAAATATATTGA
>NW_019385466.1:157564-160241 GCF_000671375.1 Centruroides sculpturatus | reverse complement strand
GTAGAGGAGAAGGTGGTATTATGGAACACTGCGGGTATTATGGAACCACCCCATTTCGAACTGATAATAAAGGCGAACTGTAGCGGAATGTGGCCGAACTGAACTAGGCAGACATCCATAGCAAGGGGTAAACCCATTTTACTTCAGTTAAACGGTTGTCGGTATTTAATCAGCAAATCTGTTTATTTTAAAATTCGCAAGTTTTGAATGTAAGTGAATTTAATTATTTTTAAAATATAAATTGTATAGTTGTAGGTTCACTAGTGCATGTATTCCGTTCCAGAGACTTAGGGGTACATATTAATCTGTGTGATGTTCACGTTTTTTAAATTTTGGTCTTGACAGACATAAGTTAATTCGAGATGGCGATGCGTGAAATACGGACCCCATTGGTGCTTTTACAGTAATATGGAACTCAACTCCTCCGAACTTTCTATTTGCAAGCAGACATTCCTCCAGAGCAATTTGTGAAAAAGACACTAGGTAGAAAGCCAATTCTTCCCGAGAATATCGAAAAAGAGCTGCTGGAATATATATTGTTGATGGAGGTCATATTTTTCTATTATAAAAGCATTTTTGCGATAAAATACATTGGAGTAAATAATTTTGTAATTATTTAACATTTTTTGTCCTTTCCTATTTGTTTTTGGCTACATTAAAGCATTTTTTTGAAAATATACAGTAAGGTTCCATATTACCACCCGATTTTCTCTAAGCCTACTTTCGGACTTTTTGTACAAAAGCCTTCAAAAACCATACTTATAATTACACTAGTGAAAAATCCAATTAGGAACATTTAGTTTACTAGTTATCAGTACTTTTCGCACAAAAAATGTGGGTGTAGTTATGATACCTTGTTTACAATTCACTAAAATGTAATTGGGGTTCCATAATACCACCTTCTCCTCTATGTATAAACTTAAGAAAATCATTCCTTAGATATTTTGATAAACTCATTTCTCGTGTGCATTATGGTAGACTAAACATTTAGAAATGTTGTCGGTGTAGATGCAGTATCTGTTTTTGAAAAGAAACGATGGTGCGGGACAAATGTTCGCACTGTGGGGCCAAAATGCGCATGCGAACTCGTTTACAGATGAGCATTTTTGCACCTTGTGCAGAACAGATATGCATGTTGATAAACAAAGCACGAATATATGCAGTGTTGGATAGAAAAATCAATAAAGGAGCCCCATTATCTGGAAGAATAGATGCAGATGTGAGAATTGGAGAATGTGTAAAAATTGTTTAATTGAAAAAATTAAAAAATTATGTTTAATGAAAAATTATTTTTTTATTAAATTTTGTTCATTAATACACACTTTGTATAGCTTTCATAAAAACCTTATCGTGCAAACTTTTACCTTACAATGTGCCACTTTTGCTCCACCGATTGGGCAAAAGTGCTCTTTTATAATCTTTTGAAAAAGTTTAATAAATGACATAGGCCTATATTTAAAATATCAATAAAAACTTACAGAATCTTAAAGAAAACAGTTTGAGAATTATTATGTATATATTTCAAGATTGTCACTCTTCTAACAAAGAATTTATATTGTATAAAAAACTAAGTGCGTACTCTTATCCCACTTTCTATAGTATTCTAGTGTAATGTACAGTACAGTACCGTTATAGTAGAATACTTTATAGTACTATATATTATTAAAGGATATAGTACTACATTGTGAATACAGTATTCTGTATCATTATATTTTCGTCATGCCGTTTGACAAGATTACTGTTTGAAATGATCAGTTTTTCGAAATTTTTGGAATGGCCGTCTTAAAGAGGTTTATACTATACTTCCTTTTAAACATTTACTTAAGTGCGGATAGAGGAATGCCATGCCATTTTTGACGGGCTCCGAATACAGAGGAGCCACTAAAACTTACGAAAGTAATCTAAATTAAAGTTTTTTGTAAAGATAAAAAAAATCTGTTTTTATTTATTTTGTTCATTTTATTAATATATTTTATCACTTTCTGAGGATGATGGAGGCACACGTTTATGACTGGCTTGGGGATCAACTTATTAAAAAAAAAAAAAAGTTAAAACGGAGAAAGCAAATGTCCATTTAAAATCAAACATTTAAGATTGTATGCATCACATTTTCATGTACAAATGAACAGAATTACATGTGATATATTAATAAATAAGTTTTCTTGAAGTAGAGGAGAGTGGGGTAAAAGTTCGCAGCGGATAGAAGTGCTCAATGGGAATATGATTAGTTGTATATAAATGTCAGGGTTAGTTTCGTTGATAGTTGATTTAGTTAACTGGGTTAGTTTATAAGTTCTCTTGCTGAATTGTTGAAAACTTAATAATAACCGACTTGGCGTGAATAGTTTTGAAATTATAACGTAAGATTCATTTTTTTATCTTTCTGATATAATATTTTGATTGTTTACATACTATATTACATAATTAGAGGAGAAGGTGGTATTATGGAACACTGCGGGTATTATGGAACCACCCCATTTCGAACTGATAATAAAGGCGAACTGTAGTGGATTGTGGCCGAACTGAACTAGGCAGACATCCTAGTTCACAGCAAGGGGAAAACCCATTTTACTTCAGTTAAACGGTTGTCCGTATTTAATCAGCAAATTTGTTTTTTTCAAAATTCGCAAGTTTTGAATGCTAAGTGAATTTAATTATTTTTAAAATATAAATCGTG
>NW_019385466.1:108362-152114 GCF_000671375.1 Centruroides sculpturatus | reverse complement strand
GTCCTTTATGAAGGCATAGAGCCTTTACTACATGAAAATGAAAATTAATGAATACACAGTGTACAGTAATTTATCTGATAAGACAGACCTCAGAAAAATACTTTATGAGGCATAAATCTGTCTATAATAAAAATTAACTAGGGGTTTTCTCTCCCTGCCAGGGTGTGGCCGAGTTATCCGGACTGCCGGGTTATCGAGTGGCGAGTTTTCGAGACAATCCTGTATTGAAAATTATAACAAGGTAATTACGGCTAATAGAATATACGGTAATTATATTCTATTAGCCGTAATTATACATTATAATAATAATAATTATATACGGTAATTACGGCTTACAGAAACACGGCTTCCCTATCATCAAATGTCACGGCACGCCACTGATATTGGGGCCTCTAAATTGAATTAACATATTGAAATAAAGGAAATAAACGAAAAAAATATAGTGCCCTACTTCTCAAGACCAAGGGCATTTTGCTCCTTTTCCTATCCTGGGTGTCTCTTATATAACTATTCAATCGAAGCTTGACTTGCTTTCCCAATTTTATGTTGCCCCTTGGATGTCCCTGATTTATTAATATATACAATCTATTATTTCTTAACCATAAACGAGGGACTTTTGGGAGAACCTGAAAGCCCACTAGTGACTAAATTGATAAAACCACTGAACACTAGTGGATTCGTGCCTGACTAATGGTTTATTTCACGTGTCACACCTTAATAGGGGACAGTTTCCCATCGATTGTCCTTCTCCTTGGCGGATCTCCCCTTATTAATATTACATGTGGCGTTTATCGTATTATTGTTTTTATTTTCATTATACAGTAATTTATATTACGTAAATGAGTTTAAAATAAACATAAACTAGTTTCTTTATAAAATGAGTCAGTAGGTCCTTTTCAAAAAGTCCCATTTTAAATTGATTTCTTTGAATTCACTCGGTTCCAATACGTCATAACAATTAAATTTAAATGATATTTTTAATAAAATTTGACGTATACAATTTAAAAAGGAAAAACTCTTTGCTTTGTGGGCACTGAGAGGGCCTTTTTTTAGCAAGGTCATTATGTTCGTTAAGGCTTGGTTTATTTGGTTACAGTAACACGACACGTGGGCAATCTGCCAAGAGGGGTGCTCCCATGAGAACATTGGGAAAGTTACCCTTATTTAAGTGTTCACATGGAAAATTTCACATGGTCAGTGAGGAGCCCCAGTATTCAGGGCCCACCGCTTGGCCACTGGTGGGCCCTGATCGCCCAAGTGTTGCGCTGACTTATTTTATTAGTCTAATCCAATCCCTCGAAAAGGACATATATATATAATCAAACCTCTGAACAACGGCCACCGAAAGGAACATAAAAAATGGTCGCGGATTAGAGGTGGTGTTATTGGAGATTTGACCGTATTATTTTATTGATACATTATGCAAATTTAATGTCATTTGTAAAATTAAAACGTGTTGAATTTAAATTAATTTTATTACTTTATGAATTGTTTCGGATCGGTTTCAAGCTTATTAAACAAATTTCGATGTTTTAAAATTAAATATTTAAAGAAAAGCAGTAGTAGTAATAGGGGAAGAACAACTAAAAATTGTATTAGTAGTAGGCTAGAAGTACAAAAGAAAGAGGAGGAAAATAAAAAAATAGAATTAAAAAAATAAAGAAATTTTAGCAACAAAAATATTAGAAAATTAAAAACGGTGAAAATGAGGGAATATTTTAAATGAATAAAAACAATTATAAAATAGTTTCAATTCAACTATAATATACGATAATGTTAAAACCATTTTCGAATTTGTTTTACAAGTTAGATCAAGATCGACATAAAACAAATTTTTTAAAATTTACATAAAGCTACGTTTATCGTGTGTATGTCAGTTATGCCCAGTTACATCGAAAAAGTGTTGCCTGATAAATGACTGGCCATCTTCCACGGCAAATTATCACCAAATGTTTTTGTAGAAAGAGTGCAGTGAACTATTATTCCTACGACTATTTTTAGATGGTGTTTTGCTTCAATAGAATTATAACTCACCTTATCACAAAACACAAAATAAAATATTTTGTTTCTATAGGCCAATGAGATATTCTTAGTTACTATTATGCGAGTACGAAGAACAGAAATTGTTTATCCTATTTTAATGCTTAATAATGGTTAATAAATTAACGTTTATAATAAGAATTATTTACATAAATAAAGGACTTTAAACAATTTAAATTAATTTATTTATAAAAAATTAAAAAATAAATTTATATTCGTTTTAGTTGTTTTTTTTTAATTTTTTATTAGTTAAATTTATAAATTATTTTTGTAATTTTTATGAACAGTTTCGCATTATTTATTACAAAGTTAAACATGTAATTTTTTTATAAATATTTTGAAGAAGAAGATGGAGAAGCAAAAATAGAGGAGGAGGAGGAAGATTAAGAAGTGGAAGAAGAAGAAAATAGCATTTTTATGAAGCAAAATTTATTATTTTTCTGAATAAGCTTTAATTAATTTATGAAATAAAGTTTCATGCTGTTTATAAAAAGTAATGAATAAATCCAAATTTATTGTTTATTTTTCACAAACAAAATTAAATTGTACTTCAAATTGCATGCAATTTTTGAAACTTAAAAAAGTTTTTGCAACATAAAAAATATTTTTTATTGATAAATTAAAATCTTTATCTTTACACCATTTTTAAATATTGTTGTTAATCTAGTTATTTATTAATTTTTTTATATATAAATTAAATAAGTTGTATGAGTTCTAACGCGTACCAAGTTCTTTCTTGTTATTAAATCAAGGCCTATTATTTTCATGTTTACCTTGAATCAATTTTACTTGTCAATATTTTTATATGTGTAAAATAAAATTGTTCTGAATTATTCTTTAAAAAATAGTAATAATAATTAATGAGAGGCGATAAAGTTTATAATAAGTTCAAATATCTTTTCTTAAAATTATTGCGGACAAACATTAATTTTTTTCTTTTTTCTTTACACATTTCATTAAAAATGTCTAAAATTTTTATTTAAAAAATTACTTTTATATATTTTCAGTTATTTATTTATACGTTTAGCGAATTAAATTATTTTTTAAATTGAATTTTCATGTAAAAAACCTAAGTTTATAATGTATATTTATAAAACTATAATTCAAAGCTTCATATTGACTTTAATAAGACTAAATAAGTAAGAATTGTTATTGGATCTTTATTTCTGCGAGTAAATATAAATTTTTAAAAATTTTACAACAATTATATAATGACATTAAGCAGTATTAATATATTTGCTAATGTGCACGACCTTTATCAAAAAGCATTCACATTGGAAACAATAATAATGAGGGTTATATTTATTAAAATTTATTATCTTCGTGACACTGATCTCTGTTTATTGTTTGAAACTATAAATTAAAAATCGAAGAATTTAATTACTAAATATAGCATCTGTTTTAATAGAATAAATCGAGTTTTTCTTGATTTTAATCGGGCTGATTTGCATATACACAGTTTAACTATTAAATTAACCTATAAAGCCCTTTAAAAATCAAATTAAAAACACACTTAAATACTATTTACATTATTTATTTACAGTTTTAAAGTTGCAGATTTAAGAAAAATGTATAAATTTTTATCAAATTCGTTCGAGTTTTAGCTGTATTTAATATGCATAAAATACTAAAAAGTCTTACCTTTAATCAATCAAAGATTTTAAAATGTACTATCTTCGAATTGCATATAAAGTCCCATGAACTACCCGCCACTGGATAGCCTCAGGATATGACGTCAGAAGTCGCGAGTACGTAATAGACCGGAACGTTACGTTGCGAGAAGAGAACACCATTGGTAGAAAGGTAGTATTCAGCGACTATTGCTGAGAAAGGAAGCACACCTGAGAGTATACTAAAGATGTTCGAGAAACGAAGGAGGAATCTCTGTACTCGCCCACTGTTCAGGATCAACAGTGCGTAACTTTAGCTTGATTTACATTCTAGAACTGGTTAATTGTATTTACACTGTGTACATTCTGTTTAATTAAAGATGGATTGAACGAGAAGAGTGTGGAAATCTATAAAGGTGAGAATTATTATCGAAATTTTAAAATGACAACGTTTAGTTTTCTTATAACGAGCAGCGGATACACACGCCCCTGAAGGCATATGCCAAGCAGAAAAATGGCAATGAACCCTTCGCGTTTACTTTTCGTGTTGTAAAATAGTACGTTTAAATAGATTTATGCTTGCTTTTGTTTAAAATCTTCTATTTTTGAAGGAAAATATTTATAGAAAATAATTAAGTAATATCTCGTAACAGTATGAAAGATTAAAATTTCGCAATGTTATATTGTTCGAACTCTCTTGAAGCGAACAATGGTGTCACGTAATAAAAATGCATATTTATATATAATAATTTATATTTTACTTTAAAATAAGTTTTTTCAGTAAACTTTTTAAATATTTTTTTTTTAATCAACACGAAAGTTGGCGTGACAATATATGTTCCACCCAAAAAACATTCTCACAGTGACACACAGAAAATAGTTTTTCACTTTTATGTAAAATAGATAAATAAAATAAAAGGAGGAGGCGAAACTAGTTCAGTCGGTTTCGGTTTTTTGAAAATGTAAACAACCAAATTATATATATATTTTTAAAAAAATTGGCAAGGTTTTCGTTTAGAATAACCCAAAGTTTTTTCAAAAAAATATTTACTGTTTAGTTTATAAACCAAGAAAAATAAATTTTTTATTTTTTAATATTAAAAAATTATTTTTTAGTATGCTTTAATGCTGTTTTTACTCAGCGATCGATCGGAAATGTAAACATACGAACACAGATCAATAACAAAAATGTCAACAAATGACCTTGTGATAACATCCTTTTTAAATTTATCATTTAACAACTTTCATATTTATCATTAATTTTATTTTCATTTGAAATAATTGCATTTCTGACGAAGCATATGTCTAATTTCTCGACAAATTTTATTTTCATTTAAGATTAATCATCCTTCTATGTAAGGAAGCATGGAAGAGTGATGATAAACAAATTATTTCTCAGTTCAATTCTTTGAGAAGTTTAATATTAAAGTACTGTATATCGAAATAATGAATAAATGAAATAGTTTAAAGTAAAAAGAAAAAAAATCTAAAATATTTTTGTGGCGGTTTTGCGAATGCCCCTCTGAAAACCATTCAACCAAAACAACTAATTTGACAGGAAACGGTCGTTCTCCGAAATAATCACCTGTCTTCATCGTATAGCTTTTCCATTTATCTTAAAATGTACGGATGCCCTTTTATATATGTCTATATAATTATAAGTGTGCATCAAACCAGTTCTCATTAGTATACATTTCTCCTTAATGAGCACCCCAAAACCTTGAGAACGTGATCTACATCGTTTCGGTATATAGGCGTACGTGATCGTTAAATTACTGTTTTTCTCTTCCCCTTATGAAAATAAAGCATTAAAAAACATCCCAAGTTATTATCGTCGTCATTATAAAATAAAGTAGTTTAAATTTTTACGGACCGTATCTTGGGTGCATGAACATTAATGAGCTTTAATGGTAAAGGAAAGGCAAATATGGCGATGGTCGCACGGTTCAATCTGTAGAGAATTGTGAGAGTCTATATAATTGCTTATTACACTAGCAATAAGCATTGAGATAAAATAGTGACATGCAAGATTAATAATAGCCGAACTTGTTAGCAGACACGACATCAATTGAGGTTAATTTAAATTTATACATTTTATTATTAATGACCTTGATTTTTAATATGAATAGTGTTCCTAATTAAAACTGTATGTAAAAACGTATTTAAGTGATAAAATTGCTGGTAAAATATCTTTTAATCATTACAGTTAAGCAGACTAGCCTTGTTAAACCAGAAAAATCTTGTTATATAAATAGTGTAGATCATCTAAGTTTCACATTTATCTTTCTTCCAGTATTTTAAACATTAATTCTATTAAGATGTAGAGGCATTAAATCGCACTTTGTGCCTTCTTATGCTTTTTGATCATAATACAACTAATAGACAATATTGAATAATAATAAAATTATTTCAAAATATTTTATACTCTTATATTGAAACTCTAAAAATGTAAATTATATATTAATTTAATAAATCATAAATTTTATAAAAATTCTACTCACTTAATAAATTATATATAAGTATATATATAAACTTTCCCTTTCTAAAACCTGTAAGTTAGCATTAGTGGAACTAATAATGTAATAATCTCTAATTCATAAAGTAAAATTTTTCATGATTCAAATGATCGGAACGGATTGATTTTTTAAAGTTTGTGATCGATCCACTGAGTCTTATAATTCTTAAATATACGTAATATTACGAGCCAGCAAATAGCCACAAATGTTTGAATTATGGGTCAATGCCCGCTGACCTTGAAGGGGTCGTATATTCTGTCTGAGAAGACGTCAACCTCCCGCCAGTTCCTCTAGAAAAGATACAAGGTAAAAGGAATATCTAAAGATATTATTTTAATTCAATACTATTATATGAAAAAGTTTTTAAATTAGTTTTGTATATAATAGTCGAGGCTTTAAAGTCATCATGCAAGGTTTTAACAATTAAAAAACAAAGGAAATACATCAATAGGAAAAACATTTTAGTTAACACTTCAATAGTATTGATAATCATGCACTGTAATTCCTTTAACTTAAAATGTCCTTGCGTATGTTTATATCTTGATGTTCCATATTTTTGTATATCAGACAATATAAAAAATTTTTATCCAATAAACAAAATAGGTTTTGTTAAATTCCCGATAAAATAATGAACAATTCAAGTTCTTTTCACGTTTCACACAAAACTAAACATTTGCATTGACATACTTTTTTAATTAAAGATAAGCTGAATAAGCAGAGATTCAGAAACTATTATTGTAATTGAAGGAATTTTTCATTTAATAAAAATTATTAAAATTTAATCCAAAAATGTGGCAAATGACAAAAATTTTAACATTGATTAATGCCATTTTTGTGTTATAAAACGATGTTTTATTATGCGTAAGATGTTGCCATTTATCAGATAAAATGCGAATTTTATTTTTTTAAAACCTATCTTTCTCAAAGATGATTTATTATTGTATCTTTTTATTAGATTTTACAGGTATAACATGGTGATATCCGCTTTTTATTGAATATATAATTTTTGTTTGTGAATAATGAGTAAGAAAAGTTATTATAACTTCATAACTAAACTTACACAATTGATGATATTGACCCTTAAAGTCGCAAAAAATTATAAACTAAAATTTTAAAATAATTAATATTCTGTAATTATTTTTATATATCAAACTGTAGTCTTTGTTTTCTGCCCTTTCGAGTTCGTTCAATTTCTCTGTCACATCCTGCCTTTTTTTAAAATTAACCGGATGTTACGTAAATAACTGAACGGACAACGTGGATTACTAGAAACTCCCTATTTTTTAAATCCTATATTTTTGTATGAATGCGTGCTTAATGATAAAGTATGGCCTCAAATTGTAGAGAGAGTAGTGTAGTTTCCAGGATGTTCTTATACGCCTGTACAGTACATTAGTGAGCTGATGTTCGTTAGATTAACATGAAACTAGTGAGGATTACAAATTTTAATATTTTCTTTTTCTAAATTTCGTAGTTTTAGAAGCCTGAAGACATATAATGTGGCAAATGGAGCGAAGATACTCAGTGCCTCCGAGTACGTTGTCTGATCCATCAGGAAGATATCATACCACAGAAGATCTTCATGCATGGAGTATTTATCGCCAAAATCTTAATTCGGACTTCACTGATAGTGCCCTGGGAAGTTCAGAGAAGTCACAACCACCTTTCGGTAATTTTCAATTGCGTGAATCAACTGTTCATACAATTCTAAATCATCCCAAGTATGGACCGAGAGAAAGGCAATCGGAATTGGGTACTAACATATATACTTATCTCAGATTTGGATTACCACGTGTGTTTCCTCATGGAAAACCTCTCAAAAGCTCAAGTGGTTATGATTCTAGTGATGACGGCTCTCCGTTCTTAGATCCAAAGAGGAGGACACGCAGTGATCCGGATTTCAGAAGTCACTTTGAATGCATGCATCGTCGTCCACCCACTCAAAATATAAGAGCTAGTAGCGAAATGGACTTGAAACACCATACAATGAGATCGGAAAGAAAACAACAACATATTGTTAAAACACAACACGAACTTAAAGAAGGTTATCACACTCACCCTATGCCAAACAGTGATAGAAGAAGTATGATTGGTTCACATCTTTCTGTGAACAGTCGAAGCGTTCGCGGTGAAAATTACTATGGACAGGATCCTTACGCAGTTAGCGATAAATATTTATATTATGCAGGGCAACAAAATGAAGTGGAATGTCCATTACTTAGGCATCCACATTTACAAGTTCGAGATTTAACTTATGAGGTAGACATGTCTTCGGCTTGGCATACTCTTTGTGGTGGTGCAAGGACAAAATTAAGGCTTCTTGATAATCTATCATTTGAGGCTCGTGCAGGTGACATCCTTGCCATAATGTCGACTACAGGTAAGAAAATATCTTTTTAATTATCCCGCATATAGGTAATTTTTTTAAAACCTGCTTTTATTTTATAGATGATGAAGGTACTGCAGTGTTAGATATACTTGGCAATAGGCATAAAAAATGGAGATGTCGATTAAGAGGCGATTTTTTAATTAACGGTCTATATATGACTCCATCCAGACTCGAGCAGTGCCTTACATATGTTCAAAAGGATCCTGATTTTACGTCCGATATGAGTGTTAGACAAACAATGCTCTTTAACTCCTTGCTCCTTGAACCTGATCACACTAGAGAATACGACACAAAGACAAGAGTAAGGAATTAATCTTTGAAATTGATCTTCATGTAAATTTATTGTCTAAAAAACTCTAATTTTATAGATCAACGCACTTCTAGAAGATCTAGGATTAGGACAAGTGAAACACACAAGAGTCAGAGATCTAACAGATTCAGAAAAGAGGAGGCTTAATGTTGCTTGTCATCTGTTGTTTGATACAGGCAAGTACTGAACCTCGAATTTGTAGCTAGTGTAATATACATGAAGTTTTAATTTAATATTCTGGATAGAAAAAATAAAGACTTCAACTTTATTAAGTATTATTTATAATTTTTACAGATATAGTATTGTTGGATCAACCAACAAAGGGAATGGATATATTTGATACATTCTTTTTAGTAGAATTTCTACGGCAATGGGCAGCAAGAGGTCGAATAGTCATCCTCACAATTCATATACCAACTTATGAAATTTTTACAATGATTTCAAGAGGTAAATAAAATCCGATCTATATTTAAATTTAAATAAAATTGTATTAAAAAATAAATTTTTCCAGTTGCCCTAATATCGACTGGAAGAATGTTATATTTTGGAAAGAGGAAAGATATGCTTCCATACTTTGCCTATATAGATTTTCCTTGTCCTGCATTCAAAAATCCATCGGATTATTATTGTGAGTAATTTTTATTGTTTTGTGGAAAAAAAGAAAAAATTAGTAGACCATAACAACGCCATTATTTAATTATAATTTAATTTTTTCACATTATTGTTTTATTTTAGTGGACTTGGTAACATTAGACAATTTATCTGCTGAGGCATTGCTAGAATCCAGTCAAAGAGTAGAAAACTTGGTAGAAATATTTAGAAGACGTCAAGATGTATTATCTGATCCTGGTCCGCCTGGATTACCTCCTCCAACAGTTAAAAAAGTAAACATTATATCTCAGATACTCGCTTTATGGATGTAAGTGATGTTCTGGTATTTTATATTTATTTTTAATAACATAGTACAATACATATTGAGACAAATTCCTTAGCAGGGAAACTGTTGCCTTGAAACGCTTTTTTTAACACCACACAAACAATATTTTTTTTTTTCATTTTGACAAAAACAAACTCCCATCATTATATAACACACGTAAGCTTTATTATTGAATCTACATGTGGAAAATTGTTTTCAATTTTAAAAATTTCTAGGTACATGGTCATATACGTTGGAAAATGCTTTCTTCTGCCTTGAAATACTATAATTCACTTTTTTCTTGTATAAACTAGTGCATTATTCCGTACTAAATATAATTCCGTACTAAACATAATTCTGTCTGAATGTTTCTATCATTTCAACAGAATTTAAAGACTGGAATGAGTCACACACACTGGAGGATATGTAACGGCTTCAGTGACCTTTTTTTTAGACTTCTACACTATTGTTGGCCTCTTGATACCAGATTTACTGATTGGAATATTCATGTGAAAAATAATGAGACGTAATATTTTGAAACATTGTTTATATTCAGTGTTTTAAAGTACAGGATGCTTGTGCATTTCAAGATAAAAGAAGTACACTCGCAAAGAAAAGTAAATTTGATGTCTGTAATTAATGTTAGAAACTTGAATACATTACATCCTACTCCATCTACTCTATGATCTAATACAATCGATTTTCTTCACTCTGACAATATCTGTTCTGAAAAAACTTAAATATCTACAAGAGAATTTTGCTAACAATAAAAACATGATTATAATAGCATCTAAAAAATACTGGCTACCACCTAAAAGTGTGATTAGTCAACTACTTGTGACAATGTTACCAGATGTTTTCACTGATTCCCTATGACCACAAGGAACATTTTCATGATTAATACTTAAAGATACAACAGCTTCTACAATGTACTCTTAGTACCCATAGCGCAGAGTTAAAAAGTACAATGTACTCGAAACAAATTTTAATGCTATAATTTTTAAATATTTCTCGTTATTTCTTACACAAAATATTTTAACTGTCGTACCGTACTATTTTATATTTGTTAATTACATATGTCAAGTAGATTTATAAGCTATACGGGAATATTATTGAATACTTGTCTTCTTGTACTGAGAAAACTTACGTATTGGCATCAACTTGAAATTTTTCATTGACATATTTTACTTGATTTTTTTAGTACTTAGTTCTCAAATAAGCGGAAATAATCATTATGATAAATGAAAGATAAAACGTGCAATAATTTTATATTTTGCGCAATACAAGGAAGGAAATAAATGTCGAAATGTGATAAATATTGCACATTTATAATTTATAATTTGCTCTAAATGTTGCCCATTCTACTCTAGATAGTTAATAGTCCATTAAAATAGAGAAATTACTATTTAATTTTGTTCAAACAATTAGTTTTATCTACCCTGAAAGACTATCGTTTCTATGATATATATTCAGATAGATAAGAATAACCGATAAACCGCTAAAGCCATTAATTTGAAAATTCAAAATGTAAATATGTAAGATAAAATTTTCTTCTTTAAGACTTAATACAGTACATTTTTTATATTAACTTGTGTAATAATAAATTGTTTTCGTATAAAATAATTTTTAATTATTTTTTTCTATTATTTCAGACGAGTGCTAATTTACATGTTTCCATTCAATGTCATTTATTTCTGTCGGGATGTGTTCTTAGCTGCACTTATGTCAGTTTTGATTGGAGCTATTTATTGGAATATAAGAGCTGGTAAAGAACAAGCAGATGTCAGTGATAGATTTGGTTTTTATTACGTCATGATGGCATTATCAATTTGGCCTCTCATTCTAAATTGTACCACAGATAGTAAGTATTTATAAACAAATACAAGAATTTTTAATTGTAAATTATACTAATGTTTAATTACTTATTCTTTCAGTATGGGAAGAAAAATTAGCAATAGGGAGAGACATCAAGGAAGGACTTTATGGGAAATTTACTTACGTTTTATGCAAGGTACATTTGTTTACTTTTTAAAATTTGTTTTATGAAAGAAAGTTTAAATGATAAATTTTCTTTTTTATTTAGCTCACTTACAGCTTACCAGTAACGGCAATTGTATTCACAGCTTATTGTGTACCAGCATATTCCATGGCAGGCCTTCAGACTACTTCAAGAGTACATGCATTCACTGTTTATATAGCATACATGTTGTTTTACCTATTTACCATTCGTATGTTAGCGATAGCATTAAGTTGGGCTTGTTCTTCACGCCATATAGCTGCAATTTGGACTGGTATCATCATGATGCCAATATTAACTACTGCAGGTTACACTGTCCATTTTGACGATTTATCAGTAATCGTTTCGTGGTTGCAATGGTTGTCGCCAGCAAGATGGATGATGGAAAATTTATTAAGTTGGGAATTTAACAAAAATTCCAACAATAACGATTTTGATCCTAAATATATATGCAGTTATAATCCTGTCATTAAACAAAATACAATACTTGCAAGGGCAGAATGCGGTATCGTAACTGATCACCAAGCATTGAATTTTTATAAATATTTAAGTGATTGGCCACTTTATCAACCCATTATTATAACAGTAGCTTTTCACGTAATATTCTTACTTATAGGATTATTTGCATTTCTTCTAACGAAGCAAACTAGGAAGAAACGATTTCCTGTTATGTAGGAATATCAGCGTGAAGATCGATGTGTGCCAAAGTTTGCTGTAAGACCTTGTTGGACAACATACGTGTAATTAACATCACTACTTTTAGTTTATGAATATTGTTTGTGTATTTTACTATAAAAAGCTAACTTAATTTTGTAAATAAACCTTTTTATACATATAAAAAAAAGTTGTCATTGTGATGTGTACTTAAAATTGACTTTTATGTACCAAATTTTTAAGACACTGAAAATTTATTTTTTACGATTTTTATACACAAATTACCTAATATAATTGGCGGAATGACTAGGTAAAATTACAGTAAATACTGACTGCCACACTTGTGTGGCATCCAAAAGTTTCCTTTTAATAAACATTCCTTATATTTAAACTCCTTGATAATTTCATCTTTCACAGATGCCAAGGAATTTTAGCGTCAAGTCTCTCTCGACTCAAGAAAATTAAGACACACTCATATTAAAAAATTAATAATTATACAAAAATTTCGTGATCCGAATCAGAATGACAACCGTGTAATTGTACACCAGAATCGTACGAATCAATATCATCTAATGTATAAATGTGATGAACACTTCTACGTCGAGGTGGTGCTCCTTTACTTCCGGTGCGACATCTCATACATACATTGTAATCAGTTTCGGTGGTGGTGTGACGTCGCATACCACCAGGGGTACCAAATGATATCATAGACTGCGACTGACTAGAACACGAAGATAAAGTCGACGTTGGTGACATTGTGTGGTCTGTATCCGAAAGCGATTCCCAACTGGGGCTGTGGCTTGTATCTGGCTCTTCGTTCAAACACGTGATCATCACTGAATTGTGCTTCTCCCTTAGTTCTGCTATCGAATCGTGGAGTGTTAACAGTTGACGAAATAAATCATTATCTTGAGATACCAAAGAAGTCTGAAATAAAAAAAAAAAAATACATACATATTTATAAATTTTTCAACGTCTATAAATACAAATATTTTTCTTTAATTTATTTTTCGTACTCCATATTTTTATTAATACGCTATTGTTTCAGGACTAAATTAAAAAGTGTTTAAATTTAATTTATCAATAATAATAATTTAAAATTTATACATTAAATATAATTAAAACTCTAAAATGTGTCAGTGATATAAAATAGAACAAAGGTAATATATTTTGTTCTATCATTTATTAATGCATAGTATTGATAACAGATGGCGTCACAAAATTATCTAACAGTTGTCATACAGCATGATGTTTACTTGAATTTTAGAAATAAAATTCTAGTATATTCGCTATTATTTTATTTGATGCAAATGTATTTAAAATTTTCTCTTTTACAAATGAACGTTTCCAAAAAATAAAATCGACACTTCTTAAAACCAAATAGTTTATGACAATAGTGGAAACTTCTGCTGAAAACTGGGGAAAGCTTCAGCCCGCCATCTAGTGGTTTGAGGTGATAACTACACTTCACTCAATTTGTATCGCTTGTATAAGGAGACATTTTTTGGTATTAATATATATATATAATAATAATAATAATACACTTTTGAACATTTTTATATTTCACAATAATTAGAATGGTCGGAAGAGGGGTTATTCGCGCTATGTATGGCTGCTTTAACTATAAGATACAAAGTGATCGCAAATCTTTTTACAGATTCCCTAAAAACAAGTGTAAGTAAATTCATAAACAATTAAATTGTTTTTATTTATATTAACATTCCTCATTTAAAATATTATCATTCAACGTATATGTTTATATTGATTTTCAGATGCACTCAGTGGGTTATTAAGAGCAGAAGGTTTGATTTAGACAAGATTTTGAAAACAAAAGGGCCAAAATATTTAAACAGAAATTACGTCGTGTGTTCCGACCATTTTTCGGGAAAAGATTTCGGAAACAGAAATCTCTTAAGCCAAGGGTATTTAATATTGTTTACTTATACTATTATTTAATGGTATTCTTTAACTATTTTTTGTTCCTTTCACCGAATTAGAAGTTTACTATCTAATATTTAACTTATCGCTAATTGTGCACACATAGATTTTATTTAGTTTTCTATCATTATACTTGATTAAAAATTTGTTTTTCATATGATCGCAATCAATTGAAGCACCTGCGCGTCACCAATGTGATCAAGCTATGGTATTCATGATTAAAGGTTTACACTGCAATTTTAAACAAATAATTGGTTACTATCTAACAAAAATGCTATGCCAAGACATCGCATCAAAGATTTGTTGTGCAATATTATAAAGTATGTTCAGGAAGTAGGTTTAGTTCCTAAAGCAATTGTTTGTGACCAAGGTGCTAATAACATGCAAATGAGAGAGTTTTAGGTGTGAGTGTAGAAAAGCCATTCATTGAAATTAATGATGAAAAAATTTATTTTTTCCATGATTCGCCTCATTTGATTAAGTCAGTGAGAAACGATTTGAAAAAATATTACTTCTATTGTAATGGTAAACTATGTAGTTGGTCTCACATAGAAACATTCTATCATAAAGATTCCAAAATGATTCCAAGATTGTCTCCAAAGTTGACAAAAAATGCATCACACTTCCCCCATTTTCATGTATGAGAGTATGTTTAGCTGTCAGAGTCTTAAGTCACTCTGTAGCTTCTGGAATCTTAGTGCATGTAGCATTCAATTCTCTGCCATCAACTGCTGTGAACACAGCAGAATTTCTTGAAATGTGTGACACATTATTTGATATATTTAATTCTTCTAGTTGCAAAAGTCCAAAAGAGTATAGAAAACCTTTAAGTAATAATTCAAAACATATGCAAAAGATATATGAGGTTATTGAATGTTTCAGGAAGCTGATAGTCTTAAATAAAGGCAAGTGTAAACCTATTTGTACCCAAGGCTGGATAGATAATATTATTGCATTGAGATTACTGTGGTCAGAGTTACATAATGGTTAATGGTAACCAGGAGGCTTACACAAGACTGCATCAAAAACATATTTTCAATCATTTGGGGAAAGGGAGGTAATAATGTAACTCCAGAAGCAACTAAATTCCGCAGTGCCTTAAAGAGTGTAATGGTAAATCAATTGTTTACTGCTTCTGATGACAGTAATTATGAAATTGATGCTGCAACATTTTTGTTAACACATAGTGATTTGCTGAAGTGTAATTTCAAAGTTAATGTCAATGAATAGTGTGTCCAGGACAATCATATAATTGGTTACGATGTAGCACAAACAAATGCAGAGCATTATGTGATGGGATGGGCATGCAGCAAATTACTGCATACCGAGTGTAAAAATGTATTATCATCTTTTAATAATGATTATGATATGGGAAATTTTCACATAGATATAAAAAAATATGATGACAATTGCAGAATGTTGTATTCAAATGGGTGTGGGAAAAAATTATCTTCAGAAATGTCAGCAATATTTCAAAACAATTTTAATATATTTTTGTTACAGAGCCCATATGGAATTAAAACTAAGTTAATTAATTATTTCTTAAAGAATGCAAATATTAAAGGTGTTTGTGACAATTGTATTAAATTATTGGCAGATAAATATTTCAAACTCCTTATTAAAGCATATGTGACAAAAAATAATGATTCATCTGAAAGTTTTCTGAGAACAAAAAATGCTAAATTAAGGATTTCACATATGTAATAACTGTATTATCCATGACCTGTATGATCAAACTGTGCATATAATACATTTTGGTGTTCAATGTGTTTTAATTTAATGTAAAAATGTTTTATTTTAAAAAATTGTTTCAATTTAATAAAATGAAATTAAAACCTTGGATTTTAATTTAAAAAATCTGATTCATTGCATTTGATTTGTTTTGTTGCTATTATTCCTTCCTTTGAATCAATATCCATTAATGTTTCCTACTAAATAAAATTATAATTCATGTTTTAAGATCATAAAATAAAGACAAAAAGATGATAAAATATTTATTTCGTTGTATTTTTGCAAGTTTTGTTAGACTTTATTAGTCTGCGGTGTTAGTGTTCTCCTCAAACCGCTAGATGTCGCTAGTTCGCGCTGTCTCCACTACGGTACATGCTAATTCACGAGAGTTTCCACCATTGTCGTATAAGCTATTTGTTAATACTTCGAAAAATATAAAAACTAGAATAATTTTTTATATATAATTTGTTTGAATATTTTACTTATATATACCCATATATACTTTATAAATATTAATTTTGAAATAATAATAATAGTAATAAAAATATTTTTTAGAGAAATTTTCCATTCACTAACACTGTTAATGATTTTATGTCATATTAATATCATGAATGATAAATAGATGGCGCCATGCATTTTATAAAGATAATAATGGTTGTTATCTGGCGCCATCTAGCGGAAATACTCTAAATTTATACGAAATTTGTTATTTTCGCACCATAAATTGTAGCTATAATTTGAATAAATTTTCTGAGCTTATACTCTGCTTCATTGAGCTGTAAAAATATCTCAGGGGTGTCAAATTTCCGTGGGTGAGAAGTATATTCTCACGGTTTCCCAAATGTATGGATTTACAGTGAAGGTTCATTAAGCCAAATAGAACTAAAATGAAAACTTCTAACAGTTCTATCGACCGTGAAGTAATAGGTGAATAACCGAATGATGATATCTTACTACAAACCTCGTGGTTAATATATTTGCAAATACCCTTTTAATAGATTCTTTACAACTAATATTAAATTAAAGCTGAAATTTACAGTTTAATATAATACTAAACTGAAACTGAAAACTAATATAAAGCATTTTTCCAAAATTCTCTGCTTCAATAAATATATTTCTGTAAAGTCGTTATCATTAGCACATCGTGTGATTCGTTAGATACTGTAAAACAATACGTCTAGAGCTTGTGATAAGAATGCTGTTTAATTTTATTTAAATTATATCTCAATGAATTAATTTTTAAATAAGGATTTAAGTAATTAAGAAATAAAAATAATTATAAAGATGTAAGATAGAAATAATTATACAGGATAAAAATTCAAGTAGCCTGAAATTATTTGTATATATTTAGACAATAATTAGTGACAGAAGAACCTAAAGGCTAAGTAATTTCAGTTTTCTTGAATTTCCATCCTTATAATTGCTTCTATTTGGAAGTTTTTAAACTCGAGAACACAAAGCAAGGGCTTATAAAATAATCATTTACTGGCCCTTACTCTTTTTCCAAGTCTCTATAAACTGTAGACAAAACTAGAAATATATTCTTGGAATAATCTAGCTCTTCCTAATGGATTTAGGACCCGAGAAAAGCTTAATTTGGTCATGATCATAAGCAAGTATCATATTAAGCTTTTAACAGGAATAGAAAGAATATATTTGCTCGATATAAAAATATAAAGTTGTTAATCAATAGAAAAAGTGTCCTCGACTTATCTATATAAAAGCAAGCCATTTAACACGAAATAAAAAGATAAAAGATGTAACTAAAGAGAAGGAAAATACATGAAATTTTAGCCTTTAATAAAGATCATACATTTTTTCATCAGTATTTTAAGACTCACTTAACACAAACGTGAGTAAATCAAACTAATTTTTGCGGATTCTGACACTTTAAGTGCCTCCTCCTCATCTATATAATAAATGCTACATCAATTATATTGTCGAAATACATTAAGTTCAAGTATTCTTTGAGGTAATACAAAGAAGTTCACTAATGACTCTCTCTATTAACGGGTGATGTCATAGGAAGCGAGTGTCGGGGAGAAAAACCAGTCATGTGATTCAGAGGTTAGAGGTCTAAGTCATATCCCGTATCCTGTCAAGGCCTCTTAACAGGAATAGTCTGATAAAACAGATCTATTATTTTGAAAAATTTAATAGATGTGATAGTAATTTTTACGTATTTCCTGTGAGAGAAAGTAGTTTTTTCCTTCTTTTAAATTATATAGAAGTGGTTTCATTTACGTTTTATATATTATTATAGTTAATGCCTATTATTTTGTATTAATAACTAATGCTTAATAATTCTTAGAAGGCATAATAATTTAAAAAATTCTACGTTTTCCTTATTTTTATTTTGTTACGTAACTCGTTTATGTATGTCGTAAGACAGGATAAAAGAATTTTAATTAAAAATTTAGAAGTTTTTCTTTAAAAACTTAACAATTTTTGCTTTTCTGGTCAGATCATTGCTTAAATTTTAAGCATTTATTACTTTATAAACAAACGTGAACACGTGGACGTACAAAGTAAATGGAAAAGTTGTTACTTGGTACTTGTTATTTCGTAATAAATGACAAATACCATTGACTTTATTATTATATAAGTTATTTTTATAAATAAATATATATTTGTTTAAAATAGAAATGTTTACTTCTATACTAACATTTTTTGTGTGTCATTTGTGTTATAAAGGGAAAATTTAATTATAGAAAGTTAAAAATAATACTAATTACATATTTCTTTGTTACTTTTTTTATCATTATTGACACTTAATTAATGAAAAAAAAATAATAATAATAAACAATAACTTTTGTATTCACTTTTCACGTTCGTGTTTCTATTCTTTTTTTTCTATTAAATATCTCATAAAGTAATAGAGTTATAATATCGAATCACCTTCCATTTATACTATCTAAATACCAAATTTTACCTATCTAGACAAGTAAACTCTTAAATTTAACTATTAAATTCAACTGTTTTTTTAATAGAAGTTTACTCAAAATTTAATTTAAGGCCCTGAATTTGTTTACAAGTCCTAATATATGAGACTCTTTCATAATGATATAGTTATGGCTTCACATCTTTAAATTTATCCTCGTAAGCTGAGGTATTAAGTTGTTACTTGTTTATTTCGTATGTAAATCTTATCATGTCAAAATTACTATTAACTTGTTTAATTTCTATATCAAATAGGAATTTAAAACTTAAAAATTTTTGTTTAATTATTATATAGCAACTCTCACTAATAGAAAGTATTGAATAGTTAGATGCTAAAATCTGATTACGATTCATTTATCTCCGAATCACTCATCCGAAATTTCTATCTATAAAGATGTTATTAATATAAGAATGTATCATTCAGAGTGCGAGAGTCTATTAATAAACCAATTAATAAGAAGCGAGTAACAGGATCCTTGTTAAAACATAATTTTGTCTCCTATTGAGATCTGATCTACCAAGGGTCAAAGACCTCCTCAAAAAGTTGTAATATAAATATAAAAATTGCCATTTATTATACAGGAAAAAAACAATTATATATATACGTTTAGTAAATTTTATTTTATTGAATAATTAAACAATTGTTCAGTTTTAAAGATTTAAAAAGATTCAGATAAATGCCAAAAAAGTGAGTTGATAAATTACACTTTCTAGATTCATCCTTGAAAATTTTATTAAAAATTGCAATAAAAACATCAAATTATAATTTATTATAAAGCTTTAATAAATGCAGTTTTATTTTATTTAAGTATTTAGTTTAAAAAATTAAAACAAAATCAGAAAAATGCAAGAAAGCAGGGCGCGTTATAAGTCTATAACCCAGGGCCTAGGACCTCACTCAGGTCATCATTATTCAGTAGAGGGGAAGGGCCTGTTTCATGTTGTAGCTCAAGACCACAAGTCTAAGTCCAGGCCTGCAAGGAAGAGTTCATAAATTACACTTTTCTAGATTCTGATTTTGAAGATTTTATTTTTAAAAAATATTTAAATTACAATTAAATTTTTTGTAAAATATAACGTACAAGTTCATAAATTCCGTTATATTCTAAAACTTCCGCAACTAAATGCTAGAATTCATTTTAATTCAAATCACGCTTCGTTTAATTGCACGCTTATTCTCTTACTAAAGAAACAAAAAAACGTTTTTGTTTTTTTGTTTAACTGCTCGTAGAAAGGCTGTAAATTTGTATAAACTTTTTTTTCTGATTTCCCTATATAAAGTAAAAAATAAAAATTGAAAATTATATATACACATATTTAAAAAGAAAATGTATATTTAAAACAACATCATTTATCCTCGAGGGATAATAACAATGGCCTCGTCGTCTTTAAAGCGTGAAGGTCGACTTCTTGGACCGTCACGTCACGATCCAGTTGACAAAGATTAGTCTCCATCTAGACATCTGCATAGTCACTTATTTACATAGCAAAGAGGTTATTTAGAAAATCGAGAGTTTAAACAATGTTATCCAATCTACTATAAATCATTTCTAAATTGTGCGCGGCATTCTTTTAAGAACTAATTTTGAAGAAGCATCACCTATCATTCCCAGGACCCATGCTGTAGTTGAAATGAGTTCAAATACTCTTTTTCTTTTATTTATAAATTGATGTGTCCTTGGATGATCCCTACCATTATTCTGATATAGGATGTCACAATAATTTTTCTATTTGTCTGCAGAGGAAATGACAAAATGGCGGAAGTGATGCAAATTGAACACTATTACCCTGTTTCTACGCCCCAGAGAGTAATATGGAGCAAAATATGTATTATGTATTTCACTGATAAAATTCAATTGAAGTTAATTATATCTTCAAACTGTAATTTTCTATGAACTTGTAGCAATCAATCACTCGCTTTTTTCCCCTAAGTTAATGATTGTGGTTCGAGCTAAATAACATACAAATATGCCAAAAATGCAAATTAATTCGACTTCTTATCACTATTTTTAGCTTTCTTTTTGAAAGAATGCTAAAAATAATAAAAAATATTTTAATTGCTAGTGGGGCCACATTGCTACAAAATAGAGCTTTCAACAATAATAAATCACTTCTTTCAGAGTTCTCGTTCTACCCGTTGAGAATTGCCTCCCTTTTTAATTAACCATGCAATTTCTCAACGCTCTAAAAGAGCATTTTTCAATAATACCAAGCTGATTCCTTGATTTTTATTTAATAACTTTAATAAAATTATATCTAAAATCGAATCTACTTATAATTTATTACTTTTTTTATTGAAAATTTTTACGTTTTACCTTTCAAATTTTTATTTCTGTTTCCTTAGCCTATATTATTGCATTTTATTACACTGAAATGAACTAAATCCAATTAATTATATATAACTTATATAATTTTTTCGATCTCATTTTATATATATAATGCCTGCGAATGAGGAAAATGACGATCCCATAAATCTGACCTTCAGTTTACTTATTTCAAAAATGTTAGTGACTCCTCCCATTTTCACTTCCTCCTAACCTTGATTTCATTTTTAGTTTTCTTGAAATCTCTATTCGCCCTTCATTCGTTAAGAATTTTGATGAGAATAACGGTATTCATTATGTCAGTAACATATAAAAGAATTATGAAATAACTAAACTAGTATAGTAATAACATGCAATAAAACTCTTATATTCGAAAGAAGGGACATTTTTCATTATCTAAGAATATTATTTTCTTGAAAATTCATCTGTTAAATGCTTCAGATCAGCAAATTTAACTGTTCATTTGCTCGCAAGTGCTTCACAGCAAAACACTTAGCTGTTTCTTACTCTTGGGTGGTTCAAGCTGTAACTATTTGTGATATTCTTAGGTGCTTCACTCCAATAAGTTTAGCTGTTCGTGCAGTTATTTTATCGCAAGATAGTTCAACTGTTTATCTCTTAAATACTTCACTGCAACGAGTTCAGCTGCTCATCGTTCAAGTGCTTCACCACGATAAATTGAGCTACTTAAGTATTTCATAGCAATAGCTTTATTATTGTGAAGCACATAAGAGTAATTTGAATAGCTGAATCTAGTAGCTCAAGTTTTCATGACGTTGCTCTGAACAACTTTTTTTCTTTACTGACAGATTAACTGTTTAAGCAGCACTCGGATCTGATAAAACAGATCCTGAAGAAATGAGTTCCCATTAACGAGGTTCTACTATAATATATTATAATGCTGCTAGAAAGCGGAACTTCTGTCATGTGCTTTAAACATGAATACACCTTTGTTATACAAGTTCAAGATGTTCAAGATATATAGAAGTTAAATAATTTTTTTCTTAATATGGCACCAGCTAATGAATATTCTGCGAGTAATATAAATCTCTTTAAAATATAACCCGGATACGTTGATCAATTATTAGCAAACATTTATGACCTTTCACCTTCAATATTACATCACCTTTTTTTTTCTCCCTAGCATCATTTAAGAGTAAAAATATGAGGAAAAATATATTTAAAAAGAATATATTTTTGTGTCATTACTCTTGGTTCAATGCTCCTATTTAAACTTTTCACAAACGATATTTAAATTTAAAGCAAGTACAATACAGTGTCAAGCACATATTTTCTTGTACGAAGATTTGAATAAGCTTTTTTCGAATTTATTTATTTATTTATTCTTAAACCTCAAAAAAAAGAGAAAGAAAACGAAAAAAAACAGGATTTACAACATTCTTTCAATAGTAAATATAAAATAATTTAAATTTAATGGTGATTTTTAATAAAATTCCGTATAGTAGCATGAAATTTTGATTCTTTAAAGAGAATTTTGCTAATAGCTTCATGCACTATATTCTAATGATAGAAAATTATAGAGTACAGCTATGTAACATTATCGAAGGCCGATATATCAATTAATATAGTGGCAAAATATATACAAATGTTTGCGATATTTATCCTATATACATCTTTCATTTTTTTTTTAATTTTTCAATATGGAAATTGGAAATTTTAAGTACCACTTTACTCATTTGTAACGTTACAAGCTGTTGAATAAATTCCAATATTAAAATAGTTCACTAAATAGGTACGGTTGTAAGTAGATTATTAAGCTTTTCCGAAACATTAAAAATGTAATTAGATACAGAAATATTTTAAAAATGCAAATATTATGCAAATTACGGGTTGCGGAGAATGCCAACGGTTGCGGGACACACGAGAAATAACGGTTATTTGTAGAGCATTCGTTATAATGATGCGATTCAAAAATTCAAAAAAAAAAGTATTTTCTTTTATAATGTGGATTTCCCAAAAATCTCTTGTAAAAACACTTCACGATATTCTATTATAATTGAAATTTTTCGCGAGAAATGCTTAATGAGATATTGTGACCTTTAAAAACCACCCACTTAGACACGCAAATGCCTGAGAAACTAAGTAGAGTAGGCTATCTACTTATCAAATAAATGAACTTAAAAATACATACTCTAGTAAACTAATTATATAAAGAAGGATTTTTGATATTCGAGATGAAGAATCTTCACCGGAAAGACAAAAATGGATGACATTCTTAGACGGGAACAATAAGTAACATCACGCAAATGTGATCATTGTATTCGTCATGCATCAAATGACAAGGTCATCAAGTGTCGAACGATCAAAAAAATAAAATTACAATTGGTCCTGTGCATTGTTTCTAGTCAAAGGGGAACGTTAGTAGTGACCTTGCTTGAAACCTTATACCGAATGTAACCTTCAATTCAATTGAAAGTCTTTTTTTTATTCTTCTAATTAGATCGTGATGTTTTAAAGTTTATATCTACTAAAGTTTATTAATTTAAACTGAAAATAAATAATAATACAAGAATATTAGTCGAAGAAACCTTACGATAAGAAAAAATAAGTAGCATTTACTCTTAACCTTACCTTTGTAAAGGTAAACTTGTAAAGTCGCCTAGCAGATGGGACGACAGGATGTCATAAATAAAAAAAAGGGAGACGACAATGATCCATAAAAACACAAATTATGTTGCGTTACATAAAGCAAAATACTCATTAAGTTAAGGATAACTTTACTGTAGATTAATCAATCAAAGTTTCCGTATAAGAATTGCGTAAGTTGAATTTTTTCGAATAAAGAATATGATCTAGGTTAATAAATCATAAATTAAAGAGTTAATTAATTTTACTCGTAGGCTAGAATCATATTTTTATGTTCCTTTTTCACGGATGCTTAAACAAGTACAGAGTCGATTTGTCCATAACAAGATCATAAACTTTAGGATTGGGCAATGGCATTCAATAACAGACATGTCAATGCACAAGAAGTAATTTCGTAAGTCGTAATTAAAACAATGAGTATTATATTTTTAAGAGGCAGAATTTCTCAATCTGTAACTAAAATCTGACGATATATAAAAGCCTTAAATAAACAATGGATTCCTCAAAATAAATAAAGAATTTCCTGTTGAACAATAAGAAAAGAAAACAGGACGTTCAACAATTCTTTCCTCAAACTTACTGATGAGGTACATCAACACAATGCTGCATTCTTCGACGTAATAAATCATACAATTCAACTGACACAAAAATTTATTGTGACAATCTTGTTTATCAAGCTTCAGTAGCGGTTATAATTTTTAAACTTTTTTCTATTATTATTATTTTTTATTTATTTCCTTTCACCAAAAATACAATTTTTAAAAAATTCCTCAAAGGAAATGCAAGTAACGAGGAAGAATTTTCAAATTGTTATGATTCATAAAAGCTTCAAGTAAATTAAATTTTGTATTGTTTACTTTAAAAAGTATAATAAACAATTCATTTTATAAAGTAGATTTTAATTATTTTAACCGTTCTAATTAAATCATCTCTTTTAAAGCATAATCAAAGAGACTATATTCGTGTTTTTTTTTTTCTTTGGTCGCTCTTTGATAAATTTCTTAAAATAATGAAATTTAAAATATATTTTATTGCGCTACATATTAAATTTCATTGAAAATATTCTCTACAATTGTATAAAAATTTATTATAAAATATATTTCTTACAAATACATTTTTCTCTAATAAATTCGTAAAAAAAAATATGAGTAATATTTTCTCGAAACAATAAAATAAATTTCATTTTAAAAAATTTTTTATAAATAAATATATATGTAATTTTTTCATAGTATTTATTATTTTGCACAATCTACTACTACAATTGCACTGGTTCAAAGGTTTTAATGAAATGTATTGATGATAATCTAACTGATATCATAAAATTACTTGCAAGCCTAAGAGATTTATTTTACAATATTATCTAGCAAAAACGAAAATTGCAGAAGGAAGACCTAATTCGATATAAATCTATCTATATGATAAAAGCTTTTATACAGTTCTATACAGTCACTTAAACTATATAATTCACGATTGAACTCGAGCGAAATGTATACTAGATAGAATCGCGATGAGTAGATACGGCATTATGGACGTTTTCAACACTGTTAAAGTATGGAAAAACTATTTTAAATATTTTTTTTCTGGGCAAGTTACAGTCTAAGCTTATCAAAAAATATATAAATGTAAGAATATTAAACTTATTTTAGCTATTGTAAGTTGAATTTTCAAATAATGTACGCCTAGGCGCCAGTAAGTTAACAAGAAAGACTATAAATAATTACAAAATAAATATTATCAGATAAAAATGTGATTGCTGTGTAATGATTTTGTCTCAGATAACACAGAATAAATAAATATAAAAATAAATAATAATATTGATGTTAAAGAATCATCGTGTGAAAAATAAATAAGAAANTTAGGAAAATAAATAAATATATATATTTTTTCATTTTTAAAATTTATTTCAATTAAGTAGGCTATAGGGCCTACGTTAAGCTCATATAAGTATTAATTTTTTTTTTAACATTTTAAACTGTATATTAGATATTTCGGATGTAACGGACAGACATAAGAACGATTTTTTTTATTTTTATTTTATTGTTTTTTTGGAGGCTGAAAAATCTTATAGAGCGTGATATTTCGAAACTTTTTGGCTTTTTGTGTTATATTTTATTTCTCCGGATCACCATTGACCTTCACCCAAAAATTTCAGCTAGTGCAGACTATTTTTACAAAAGCTATCGTTTCTCCAGACTAAAGGATTGAGTAACTGTTAAAGGCTTTTAACGACACGAATCGAAGAAGAATAAAACGAACGTTTAGGTTTTATCTGGTTCCCCCTGTTAAGTCTACATGAACAAATAAATAAATATAAAAATAAATAATAATATTGATGTTAAAGAATCATCGTGTGAAAAATAAATAAGAAAGAAAAAGATGATCGGTGGCAAGGTTCCTACAAAGAAAGTACTCCTTAGGATAATAGATCAGTGAAATAGTAAAGTATAAAATTTACTTATGTTTTCCTTTATTTATCAACCAATTAGAGCGTATCTTCAGAATGACCCGAAACTCCTACGCGAACTGGTCGTGTTGTAAATGGACAACGAAAGTAGTTCAATCGTCTTTTTCTATGTAATTTCGTCCCTTCCTTCTTCGTGAAGTATGCCCACATAATCATCGTTACCGTACCAATTACACATTTCGTGTGACGACTACACCCAAGTAAGGGTTTTCCATGTGAAGGACGAACATCATAGAAAATTCTTATCACAGGAAAGAAAAAAAAAGAACGTAATTAGTTTTCCTTCATAATTATGCAGTCATCAACAAAACAAATGGAACGCGTACAAAGTAATGTATGGCACCATTAAAATGGGCTCTCAAGATGTCGCACGACTCTCTGAGAAAATGTTTTCTAACATATTTCAAAAAATCACGTGATGTGTCGAGTTAGAAAGTGTGTCACATAGAAAACCTGTTCAGTCACTGGGGGTGGTCCCCACACCCGAACTACTGACTCTTCCGGTTTTTGTTAGGTTAAAACAAATATCCGGTATGATGTGACCAGGTAAAAACAAATTTCCTGCTGAAATTTGATTAAGTACATCTTTACAAAATGGAAATATAATAAAAGAGATAACATTACATTCTCCCTACTCCAACGAACGAGAAAACAATTCGAAAAATATAATCTTAAGAATCTTTTTTTTCCATTCTACTCTTCCATTCTTTAAGGACACGGACCATGGTTGACTGTCCATTCTGCTTTTTTAGAAGTTTTTATCAGTTCAATCACCTTGGGACAGACACTTTTGACAATTGTTCGATAGTTTTAACTAGTTAGGAAATATCTGAAGAGTATATTATACACTTAAATGAAAAAAAAATACCTATCATTAAATAGTTGAAAGTAAAATTATACTTCTGTACATATCATGAATGACAGTTTAACATGTAAAATGTACTATACAGTACTAAAAATCGTATCTTTGAGATTTCTATAGAATCAATTTTAATTAAACTTTTCACTACAGGAATAAAATTTTTGTCTGAATTTGATTCATGTTCTACCAAATTAAAACTTGAACAATTGAGAATTTCTCATGGATAATTGATAAAAATTGAATCACATTTATTCAAATAATTCCTAAATTCTTTAATAGGTTAGCCTATTCACCTTTCTTAACATTTTAACGTGTTTGTGTAGTATTTAGATTAGAAACAGATCCTGATTTCTACAGAAAATTCAAAGTATCCTTTTAAGGATTCGAGTACACGGCAAGGCCCCAATGCCCTATAATTCAAACCACGAGTTCACATACCGGTCTAGCAATTTATTTTCATCTGCAATGAATTATAAATAGCGTAGAAATAAAAATTCCAAATGAATATGAGTAATAATATACACGTCTCCCGATTAATTCCTGATTTTTAATATTTAAAAATACTTCAGGTAGTACTTACAATTTCTTGTCTAAGACATTTCATAGCTAAATCCAAACTACATCTTTCGTTATAAGAGTCTAAACATTCTTTTCCATCTACATCTAATTGTTCCACACTTTCGGTGATATCCGGCGTGGAAGATGTCTTCTTAGGTGTAATAATTTTATCATTTTCTTCTACAGTACACATACTCCATCTCCTTTTCATAATTTCCGTTCTTTCTAATCTACGAAGATAAAATTCCCGACAACGTCTAGCAACTGTACATCTTGCAGCATTGTGACGAGTTAAACTAACAGTTTCTTCACCCATTTCTATAGAGTCAGACATATCCGTTCATCAGTTCTAGAATATCTACTGAGTGATGCTTTCTTACTTGGCAATAGTAAGTTAGTTGCAACACGTTTTACCACTTCAAACAACAGCTCGCGAGTGACGACTTGTCTAACGTCACTGTACTATCTCCCCTGTATTGACATGCGCACTATCGGGTGTAGAAAGCTTGTTACGAGAACGTTTTCGATTTGTATTCGTTTTATTGTCGAATATTAAAAGATAACCCGAATATTTTTTCATATAATTTCATCATTTTCGATAGTTCAATGCCTTCTTGACATCTTTTTTACTTTCTTTATTCACTTAAATGAGAAAAACAAAAGGTAACAGATGGTTATCAACTTCTATTGTAGAAAGTGAATCGCAGTGAATAGGCATTAATGCCTTTGCCTTTATTATTTTCATTATATTATCTTTTATTAAATTATAAACGTAAAATAAGAATTAAAATGAAACCTTTGCGTTAATTAAGAAGACAATCCTTTGAAAGGAATCCATATCGGTGCATAACTCTATTAAATACTTATAATTCTACGTCTTAGATATGAAAAAATCGAAGCCAAATGGCACAAATTAACTTTAAAAACTGTTTCCCTGCCATCTGGAGCCTTCAAATTGTTCTAAATCATCTTTTTTTAAAGGTATAAACGACTCTAATGGATAGTTTTTTTAGGGCCATTAGAAAAAAAATATATCATTAGGGCTTTGTATAACTTTAGCAGACTTTATCAGCAACTCTATTTAAAATTNGAACACTTCTAAACGTCTGCCATTTTTTTCGGAAGTTTTTCCTTTTGAATTTCGTGCAAAATAATTTCTAAACAACGGCCATTTCTCGTCAGTGTTCGTTGTTCAGAGGTTTGACTGTATACAGATTTTTGAAGAGCGATTAAAATACTCTTAATATACGAAGCACTCTTTTAAATTTAAAGTGCGTCCAAGTATTCAAGAAATTCTTTGAATATGTAATCAACATACATGTATTTATTCATTAAATTAATGAATAACGATCTGTTAATTAAGAAATAAACTACAAAATATATGTTAATCGAAGAGAAATAAACACGAAAACTAAATAGAAGAGATACATCAGGTACGAACCCACGTTTTAAGAATAGGCTATTATATTATTGGTCGTATTATTAAGATGTGAGTATCTAATTTTAATGACTTATTTGTTTTTAATGAGACTCTTGATTTTTAAAAGAATAATTTAAAATCGATTAACTCTTAATTTTAAAAGGATAATTTAGCTTCTACGCAATTCAGCTTTCAATTCAAGAATAAAACATTAATTAGCAATTAGAGCATTTATCAAATAACAAAGTTGAGGTTCGGTTCCTAAACGAATCTAATTTATGTTTTCGTTTCATTTTATAAATATAGCGTCTGTACATTGAAGCTTTTGTTTAGGACCTCGCACTTTTAGGAGGCTCACATATATTCTCTAATACATGCTCGAAGTTAGTTCTGTATTTAGAATCTAGGACTAATTAGGATCTTGCACAATATCAAATATGAGTTTTTACATTATATAAAATTATATAAAAGGGGCTTCTTGAGTCTGCTTGCTCGGAACCTCACGCATTTAGGAACTTGTGATAAGCTTGATATTTAATCGATATTCAGAATGTAATAGGCCTACTAGCTATGTAACTACACCCTGTACAATATGCTGTACAAGTATTGTGTTATATGGAATTTATATTATATAAAAAAGGACTGACAAATCCTCATTCGAAAAGCCTCGCACAACTTAAACTCATTATTGTACGTATGTATATAAGACGTTAAACGCATTAATTTCTATCCTTATAACCATTAAAAAAATAATTTCTAGCTTTATATTAACTCATGACTCATTACAAAGTTTAATTACTTCTACATTCAAGAGCTACTATAGTAACAATCGTATATCATGCTTGACGTCCTTTACCAGAAAAAAGTCCTGTTTGTAAGAAATTAGTTACCAAAATAGAATATAATAATTGAGTTGTAATTACGTAGCAAAAAGTTATATATATATTTGATATCCTTAACTAACATTTTATAAATGGATTATAAATAATACTAATAAATTAAATTTAATCAGTAATTTAGTATATAATGAGATACTCCCATAGCAACTAATGCAGATAAGCTGACAGGCAAGATGACGGTCTCTTTAACTAAAATATTGCTATTTCTATCGTTTAGTTATAGATAACAATGTTTAACATTTACTGTTATTCATGTATTTCTCACATTTTAATAAAGTAAAACTAAATATAAAAATATCAAAATTAAAGAAATTTAAATTAGCATTTATAAATAATCGCATTTATATAAATGCATTTATATAAATAATTGTCATTTAATATATTTTAAACTGTAAACAAAGTAATCATAGAAATAAAGCTAACATAAATTAATAAAGGATGAAATATATAAAATGTTTTTCACTATTTATTACACATTTTTCAATTGAAAATTTATTAAATATCAATTTTAACAAGCTTGTTTAATTTTTAAATTAATTTATCTTTATTTTATTATATTATTTTTATATAGTTTTATTTGATTTATTTTAAATGCAGAGAGGCCAAAAGTCAGTCAATCATAGTACAGACTAAATTGCCATCTTATTCAAATATTTAATATTTTTATCAATTGTTTGAAAGAAAAACACGTTGTTTTAAATTTAGTTTACTATTCCTATTCAAGCAAAGCATGCTGTTAACTGATTTTTGAGTCACTGTATTTATTATATTTTATTTATTTAAATGATTTTAATTTTAATTTTAGTTGGTAATATCAAACAATTAGAGTAATTATATTCATAAATAAAGTTTAAATCTGCAGCGATTCTTATACTCTTCTTTATCTGTGAATTTAAAATATATTTTCCCCTCAAATATAAATTTTATTGCATATATATAAAACTTTTAATCTTTCCACACTTTTATTCAGGTTTTTACAATTTGGAGATCGCGATCTACCAGTTGAGAATACCGATTCAGTATATGAATGATATTTTTACCAAAGAGAAAAGAAATTGGAAGCAGGTAGAAAAAAAAATTTAATTCTAGATAAGTGCACTCGTGTAGTAACGTAGTTTCAATTAAAATTTTTCTTTATTTCTACTTAACAGCAGCATTTCCACTCTGCATTCATAAGCAAACACGAACAGCTCTTCAGCCTCAATTATTAGATAATAGCGTAACTTATTAAAAATGTAACTATAGAATTTTTAAGATACTTCATTAGATAATTATCATACTTTTATAATTTAGTAAATAACAATTTAATAAACTTAAATGCCAGCTATTATAAATGTATACGTGACCTTCGGAAAGGTCGCGTATGTTGAATATTTTAGATTTTATCTAATTACTTAGTAATGTAATTGCCATAATATTAAATATTTAATAACAGAGAATGTAAAGTACAGTACATGTAAAAATTTAATTTGTTTTGTATAGCTCTTTCCAACTTTAAATTAATTGCAAATTAAAACTTTTCATTCGCAACTTCCATGTTGTTCTACTCCATGTTACGAAGTACTCAATCTCATTTTTTAAAAAAAAAAGTACTTTCTCATTAATAGGACATTTCTAATCCTTTCATTAAATTTATTTACTATGTTTTTTCCCCATTAAAACTTTGTATATTTTTATCAACTTAAAACTTTAATTTAGGATAATTATCTTAAGATTTTAATTTAGGTTCATTTGATTTTCGTTCCGCTAACAGAGCACGAAGAGGATAACTGATAAAACGTTATGGAAAGTTTATATTAAAAATGTTAAAAATAGAGCTTAAAAATATTGTTTTTAAATAAAAATTATAGAAAAGTTAATTAAATATTTCAAACTTAATTGCTGTTAAATTCTCGTGTTATAATTTCGCACATATTTAACAAATTAAAAATATAATATGCCACTTGCATCCAATTTAACACACATTCTAGTGTTTTTAAAAAGGGATTTTCAAGGAAAACTTTATTTGGTAATTAAAGTATAGTTTAAAAGGATCCATTAAAGAGTGCAAACGTTAATAATGTATTCAAAGTAAGATATAATTAACAGGAAATATTTAAATTTTCATTATACAATCGAACCTTCAATAACGGTCACCTCCTAACAAGGAACACTTCTAAACGTCTGCCATTTTTTTCGGAAGTTTTTCCTTTTGAATTTCGTGCAAAATAATTTCTAAACAACGGCCATTTCTCGTCAGTGTTCGTTGTTCAGAGGTTTGACTGTATACAGATTTTTGAAGAGCGATTAAAATACTCTTAATATACGAAGCACTCTTTTAAATTTAAAGTGCGTCCAAGTATTCAAGAAATTCTTTGAATATGTAATCAACATACATGTATTTATTCATTAAATTAATGAATAACGATCTGTTAATTAAGAAATAAACTACAAAATATATGTTAATCGAAGAGAAATAAACACGAAAACTAAATAGAAGAGATACATCAGGTACGAACCCACGTTTTAAGAATAGGCTATTATATTATTGGTCGTATTATTAAGATGTGAGTATCTAATTTTAATGACTTATTTGTTTTTAATGAGACTCTTGATTTTTAAAAGAATAATTTAAAATCGATTAACTCTTAATTTTAAAAGGATAATTTAGCTTCTACGCAATTCAGCTTTCAATTCAAGAATAAAACATTAATTAGCAATTAGAGCATTTATCAAATAACAAAGTTGAGGTTCGGTTCCTAAACGAATCTAATTTATGTTTTCGTTTCATTTTATAAATATAGCGTCTGTACATTGATATTAATATCGTAAATAATATTTTAAATAATAGAAATAGTTGCGTAATGTATTAATTAAATAAAAACACATAATAATTATTATTATTTTAAAATATTTTCATCAAAATATATTAGCATACAATTATAAACTTAGGATAGAATTCAATATAAACAGTATTTTATTATCCTAGAATGGCATAACTTAACCCAAACAATATGTGATTTAGTGGGAGGTAAACGGTGACAATGACATCAACAGGACATAATCCTGTTTCTACATTCGATTTCCTGTCTTTCCATCCTGTCATTTTTTATTTATTTTTTCACCGAAATTAATTCCCCTGAGTCATACGGCTAACTTCTACAATTCAACTGCAGATTATTTATCAAATTCTTTAACGTCATATTACCGTGAATTCAATTCTGAACAGGCTCTTATATGAATATATTATCTATAAATTTGCTGTAAATTTATCCTTATCTTTACATTCGCACGATACTTACCTAAAGATAAAATCAATAACAATTTTATGTATAACTCTATTTTGTTTCCCGTTTATTTAACAGGAAAGGTTTATTCGTCCTTTCAAAATAAATTAATTAAACAAATATTTAATTTAATTTATTATTTTCCTGATTATTTAACTTCTTAAATTATTAAAAGTTCTGTTTATTATCATAATTTTTTAATATTTATAGCATTGATACACTGCGCTAAATTTTCCTATATAATCATTGATGAATATGTTATAGATTTAATATTGTGGAGAAATTTATCTAATTTTTAAAATATAATCAACGAAAACAAAATTAATCTCGTCTCTTGATTAATTAATTCCTAGAATTTATCTATCAATAATATTGATAAGTGAATTCCATTATAGGGTAGATAAATAATAAGAATTAAGAGAAAAAAATATTTTGAATTGAATTATTAACTTTAAAATGTAAGTATAATACCCTTATATGCTGTTATATAAAGTGTTAATTATATACATTGTATATTTTATTACTATTTGCTTTATAATACTCAAGACCTTTTTGTATAATATAGAGCACGTATGACAAAGTACTGTATAAGGTATATTATATAATCCTGGCTGTGTATTAGACCAAGTCCAACTGTTGACAAGTAGACATCTACTTAACAAAGTCCCTAAAAGCGTGAGACACTAGAAAAACATGACCTTTCAAGGACGCTTTTATAAGTTTATATAGCGCAAAGTCTATATCACACGATACTTGATATTGTATAAAGTCTAAGATCCTAACTAGTACAGTACTAGATTCAAAATAATGAATCAATACTGAACATGTATTTGTATATATCTGAAGTACTAAAGGCGCATAGTTTAGATATACCGAAAACTGCTACTGTTCTTACTTAACTACAAGTAAATATTTAGTAATTTGAAGACTAATTCTAAGCATTAGACTATAGGAATAAGTAGCAAAATATATTTTCCTGGTTTATCTAATGACGAATTGTTTCAAAAGTGGAATTCCTAATGAAAAAGTCGTGAATTTTATAAATGAAACGTTCTTGTTTTATAGCATTACTATTGTTATTTTCACTGTTTTTGTACGTTAAAAAGTGGTAATCATTTGATGAAAAACATGAATTTAATTTTACTTATATAATAATTATAATTCAATTTTATTTGCTTCATTTTTCTTAAAAGTTATTTTAAATTTTCTAATAAACACTTTAAANTTTCCTATGTTTTTTCTTATTTTAATATAATTTAACTATTTATAAATTAATTATTAATAACAAATTTGTATTTTTAAACCTAAAACATTAAATTTTTACGATATTGTACAGGAAGATAAATATACACTAACTTCATAATTTGTTGCATTATTTTACAGCAACACTTTAAAAAATTAATTTCTGGGTGTTAATTTGTTTAAGATCACGAAATAATTACTACAGAAATATAAAATTTTATGATTAATTATAATAAAGTAAAAATTTATAATATATTCAAAACACGCAGAAAAAACGTGCAAATTAAAACTAATTTCGACACGTTTTATTAAAACAAATATTATCAATTTTAAGTGGAAAATATGTTAAAACCATTTAATTTTTTATTAACATTATTTTTAAAAATAATAATAACAATTTCTATTCTAATTTCTATTGTAAAATAAACAAATATTTTCTTTTTATTTTCAAAAGAGGTTTTTTTTTCTTTTCCTTTTACGTGAAATTTAAATCACGGTCTACAACTCGAAATTACCTTTAAACAAATAAATTATCGTTATAAAAATATTAACTCCGATACAATAGAAAGGGTGCAATGTTCACGATCTGTCCCCCTTTACAAGAAACTATTAAAGTTAGATCTATTAAACAAACGAAAACATGTAGGTCAATGTCTTAAAAGTAGTTTTTTTAGTTAAAGAGAAAGTAAATTTTATTATTTAAAATAAATTTAATTATTTTTAAAAGTTTAATTTGATTTAAATTAATATATTTTATTGTACTTTAAAGTGGCTTAACAACTGTAGTAAAGACTTTGTAAAGTAATTGTATTGAAGTCTTTATAAAGCAACCATACTTTACGAAGATTTCAGCACACAACTCTTCAAACCGCTAAGGATTTTGTAAAAAAGCAATTGTGCTAAAGACTACAAAGCTGTACTAAAGACTACAAAGCAATTGTGCTGAGCACTAAAAAGCAACTGCGAAAGATTGCTGTGCGAAGACTACAAAGCGATTGCATTAATGATTTTGTAAATGCAATTATGCTAAAGACTTCATACATCAACTGTACTCCCAAGACTGTAAATAATGCAAATAATACAATTTTATAGTTTGATTTATGCGATTTTATAAATAAAATAAAATTTTTACACAATTTTTAAAAACTATTTTAATGAAATTGAGTTTTTATCGTATGAAAAAGATGATTAAAGTAGGTAGCAAATGGTCAGTGAACTGGCACTGACCGGAAAAAGTATCTATCAAAACTTGAATTCATTAGTTCGTTATAGAAGAACAAATCTTAGTTTTTTTTTTTATTATCTTTTTAAATTCTTTTTTATTCTTTTAATTTTTATTGTGACTTTGAACATTGAAAGATCAGGAAAATATCTTTCGAAAATGATTTTTGTACTGTTAATAATCTTATTTAATATAGATAATTATATATTTGATAATATAACGAAACTGCTAACTTTAACGTATTAAATCTTTCTCAAATTATTGGTTTAAACGATAAAATATCTATGTTGATATTAAAAATTTGCATTAGATTATTTGCATGAAGGTCGTACAGGCTATAGCTTTTTCCTTGAAATTATTAAAATGGGTGAAAGTAGACCATCTTATAGGAACCGATTTCACGCTTTTTATGTATTTTATATCCTCTAACTGATAGTGAACTACTAGATGTAATTATTGTAAATCTCAAAAATTCACAACTTTCAACTAAAAACGTGGATTCAGTTCCCAGCTGCCCAGTTATTCGCCTGAATATATATACCAAAAATGGTAAATTAATAATCACCATTTTTGGTGTGTAAATTAGACAAAGAATGTAACCGAGATAATTGTGTTTGGGCAGCTGAGAACTGAACCCACGTCCTTCATTTTTATGTTAAAAGGTGTGGATTAGCAAAATTTAGAGTAAATGTATCTTATTTTCTGTTTATAAGAGCTCATATTGGGAACATTAGACAAGCGTGGGTTTAGTTCCTGTATAATATCCTAATTTTTTTTTCTATTCATTTTTTGTTTAAATTTTTATTAAATTATTCGATTATTTACACATTATCTATATACTACATACACTTTAATATCATTATGTATATGTAGTTTAAGATTTTTATATAATTTAGTACAGTATAAATTTCTGTGTAAAGGTGCTACTGTTAGGTTTTAGGTACTGTACAGCATGACCCAAAAGTCATCTGACCGTAATTTGTTTCAGATACACTTGTGAACATGAATCATAAATTTTATAAAAATGATTTTAAACTTACTTTAGAAGTAACTTTAATCTATAATGATTAAATGACTATTGTAGTTAATTGACTTTTGAATCACTCTTTATATCAATAAATTTTTTATATTCAATCGAATGCTGATTCTATACAATTCATTATCGTAAGTTTAGAAAAATAATTAATTTATGATATCAATTTTATATAATTCTGATTTCGATAATGTAAAAATTTTTACACTTCTCCATAAAATGGCTTTATAAGATTGTTGTATATGTTAAATATCTGTTTTGATAATAAGTAAATAGGCTATACAATTAATTTATGAATTAATTTATTTTTCAAAGCTATTTAAAAAATAAAATATAAATGATGAAACTTTAAACTGATGCAATCTGGATAATAAAGGTTCTTATGAATCACATAAATACTTGAATTACACATCTAGATAAACTTGACGTCCTTGTCTATTTGAAAACATTTGTCTGTACGTTTGACCTTAAAATATTTTTCATTTCCAAAACTGGAAATGGAATTATGTATGTATCTTTATAAATTTTATTTGAGATTTTATTGTTCAGAGATGGGGCCAAAACTATATTGTCTTTTTTAAGGAATTTAGAGCAATTATCATAAANAGTAAAGCGTTTCTAATATAAACAACAAAAATATACAAAGGATAATATATCAAATTATATTTACACACTAATCTTGCAATCTGTTTGGGTGTAAATTTTCATATATGTCAAATGAATATGTTTATATGATAATTAATGAATCGTCATGAATGAATATTCATGCTTCATTCATGAAAAATATTCTATGAATAATATTTTACGTAAGAATTTATTCTTTTGTAAAGAGTCACAAAATAAATTTAAATAATTACATCATTAAGCTTTTATTTTTTTAAAGCTCTTTAAACCTGTGTACAGCTTTATAAAAGCTACACATGCCTTTAATAATGCTTAAGAGGGGTGAAATAGAGGCTAGAACAATCAAGAATGAGAGATCCCAACTCCAAAACCCATAAAAATATATGAATAAAATTATTAAAAGAAATAAAAACAAACAACTTATCATATTTTATGAATTTATTTTACAAAATCTAAATTTTGGGGCCTCTGTGTGTCAGTGGCCTGGTCAAATGGTCCTATTAGTATACTTTCTCTATCTGATCCTGGCTGTAAGAATTATTACTAACAAATAGTATTACTATAATCATGTAAGATTACAGTTCATATCTCATGTAATTCACTATAATAAATTTAATGATCTGTGATCAGAAATCTCCCACGAGATCATTTAATCTTACCAATACTTTATTTAAAGAATTTCTACATTTATCATCTGATTTAAAAGGAAACAAACTGACTTCATTTATAAGTTTTTTTCTTGTACTCTATATAAGTTTCTTAAATAAAATTAAAATAATTTTAAATTAGATATTATGTAAATTAGTAAACTTAATTACATTCTAATTGAATTTTCTTTGTTTATTTAAGTTTTGTAGCTTTATTTTTAATTAATAAAATGTTTCATATATAGCCTATATATTATATATTATATAGCCTATATCTTATTTGAATATCAATTAATCAATACTTTATTGACGCAGGATATAAAGCTCCTATCTGCGGTACAACAAGGAAAAATATGAAATAAAATTAAACGATAACACAGTTTAAATAATTATCAATTAAGTGATTCAATATTCCACAAAATTAATTCACGTCTACAAAATTTGCTTTACCGTAATTTAAGTATATAAAGTAAGCTTTGAAAGAATTTTGTAACAATTATTTGCAGGAAGACAAATCACCATGGTGCACAACAGAATTTGGTTCTTGACAGGTCTCTCAAGTAGTTTTATATAAAGAAATTAATTTATTTTTCTAACGTAAATTAAACTCGTTCAATCTAATTCGAAGCATAATATATACAGTTTCGTAGTGTAATTCGAAGTGAAATAAATAATTAGAATTATAAAGACTAGATGAGTAGCTTACTATGAGTGAAAAGTCAAATTATGTATTTTCTCTAGATCTTGCTGTAAACAATGTTGCAGTATAAGTTAATAAGGGGCACATCAAACAAATATGCGTAAGACTAAATCAGACGACATTACAATTGAATACAAACAGAAAATCAAGCAATACTTCCATAATTAGCTTTCTGGATTATCCTTTGAAGAATTTCGAAATTAAAATAGCCCGGAACCTGAATTAAATTAATGAGAAACTTTTTATATATATTAATAAAAGTAATTTTTAAGAGAAACTGCCTACTACCAATCTGGCATAACCAGGAATCGAGGGTCTAATTTAAAAAGAACTTTCTAAAATTGAATTTGGATTTTTTATTTCAACTCTATCTAGAAAGGTTAGCGTCATGAAAAATGCCATCTCCTCGTTTTCTGAATATAATTAAGAATTATCTGTAAGTAAATTAAATGTTTTATATAATTTATATTTAAATTTTTTTTTGTAGTGAAATAATATAAATGTTATTATCAGCCCAGTTATATGTAGAACAATAATGGGTGTTTAATTGTAGCACAATGCAGTTTCAGATGTAGGCAATCTAGGGTACCATTCTGTACAAAACTAAGGATGTACTCTACCTTTAGGATGTCTAAAGGCGAGGCTTTAGACGCCCTAATATACAGGCTACCTCTATATCCTTGTCGATGCTCGGTCTTGTTTCAGTATTAAGAATCAGTAAGTCTACAAGCTAGGACCCTTGGAACTCCAACGATATCAAATATCTTGTGATAGGAACTATATATTTATTAACTTATATAAAAGGAGCATTGAAGGGGAAGGAATTCCTAGGACTCACGCTTTCAGGAGTCTCATAAAGAAAAAAACAAAATTATGCTTATCAATACTCTGTCTTGATACAGTATTCAGAATAAATATTAGCTAGGACCTTGTACAATATCAAGTATTGTGTGAAATGGAATTTATTTTATATAAACTTCTATAAAAGAGGCCTTGCAAGTTGACACTTGCCTAGAGCCACTCACAACCTTCATTGAGATTTTCACCGAATTAATTATAAAATTTAAGTATTCTCATATAAGATTGTATCTAGAAAGTTAAAATAAAATAAATAACTTTTGTGTTTAGAAAGTGTTCAATAATGTACATCAAGCATATGCAGATAGAATAATGTCGTACTTAACGNTTTCTATAAAACTAGATATAATTTACTAACATTAAGAGTCAGAAATGCTATCACTTGTGAAAGGGAAAAGTTTTAGTTTCAAGGAAACTTTCAAGGTTAAAATGTTTTATTATACTTAAGTACAATGGAGATAGTGTAACTTTCTAATAATATATTTAATTTTATTATTTATTTAATAAACTTGCTAGACTTTTCTCCTTGATAGGAATACAAAGCATAAATAAAAAGTTGACAGTAAAGCGTTTCTAATATAAACAACAAAAATATACAAAGGATAATATATCAAATTATATTTACACACTAATCTTGCAATCTGTTTGGGTGTAAATTTTCATATATGTCAAATGAATATGTTTATATGATAATTAATGAATCGTCATGAATGAATATTCATGCTTCATTCATGAAAAATATTCTATGAATAATATTTTACGTAAGAATTTATTCTTTTGTAAAGAGTCACAAAATAAATTTAAATAATTACATCATTAAGCTTTTATTTTTTTAAAGCTCTTTAAACCTGTGTACAGCTTTATAAAAGCTACACATGCCTTTAATAATGCTTAAGAGGGGTGAAATAGAGGCTAGAACAATCAAGAATGAGAGATCCCAACTCCAAAACCCATAAAAATATATGAATAAAATTATTAAAAGAAATAAAAACAAACAACTTATCATATTTTATGAATTTATTTTACAAAATCTAAATTTTGGGGCCTCTGTGTGTCAGTGGCCTGGTCAAATGGTCCTATTAGTATACTTTCTCTATCTGATCCTGGCTGTAAGAATTATTACTAACAAATAGTATTACTATAATCATGTAAGATTACAGTTCATATCTCATGTAATTCACTATAATAAATTTAATGATCTGTGATCAGAAATCTCCCACGAGATCATTTAATCTTACCAATACTTTATTTAAAGAATTTCTACATTTATCATCTGATTTAAAAGGAAACAAACTGACTTCATTTATAAGTTTTTTTCTTGTACTCTATATAAGTTTCTTAAATAAAATTAAAATAATTTTAAATTAGATATTATGTAAATTAGTAAACTTAATTACATTCTAATTGAATTTTCTTTGTTTATTTAAGTTTTGTAGCTTTATTTTTAATTAATAAAATGTTTCATATATAGCCTATATATTATATATTATATAGCCTATATCTTATTTGAATATCAATTAATCAATACTTTATTGACGCAGGATATAAAGCTCCTATCTGCGGTACAACAAGGAAAAATATGAAATAAAATTAAACGATAACACAGTTTAAATAATTATCAATTAAGTGATTCAATATTCCACAAAATTAATTCACGTCTACAAAATTTGCTTTACCGTAATTTAAGTATATAAAGTAAGCTTTGAAAGAATTTTGTAACAATTATTTGCAGGAAGACAAATCACCATGGTGCACAACAGAATTTGGTTCTTGACAGGTCTCTCAAGTAGTTTTATATAAAGAAATTAATTTATTTTTCTAACGTAAATTAAACTCGTTCAATCTAATTCGAAGCATAATATATACAGTTTCGTAGTGTAATTCGAAGTGAAATAAATAATTAGAATTATAAAGACTAGATGAGTAGCTTACTATGAGTGAAAAGTCAAATTATGTATTTTCTCTAGATCTTGCTGTAAACAATGTTGCAGTATAAGTTAATAAGGGGCACATCAAACAAATATGCGTAAGACTAAATCAGACGACATTACAATTGAATACAAACAGAAAATCAAGCAATACTTCCATAATTAGCTTTCTGGATTATCCTTTGAAGAATTTCGAAATTAAAATAGCCCGGAACCTGAATTAAATTAATGAGAAACTTTTTATATATATTAATAAAAGTAATTTTTAAGAGAAACTGCCTACTACCAATCTGGCATAACCAGGAATCGAGGGTCTAATTTAAAAAGAACTTTCTAAAATTGAATTTGGATTTTTTATTTCAACTCTATCTAGAAAGTTTAGCATCGAAGTTAGTGCTGAATAGAAATACATGTTCACACATAATAAATGGAAAATACGAAAAATTATATTTAAGTTATTAGTTTTTAAAGGTGAAAATAAATAATTCAAATCTCTATTTCCCCGAGTAGTACGAAAAAAAGCATATTTAGTGAGGGATAAATGGCACATACTATCAAATAAAATTCACGAGTATTTATATTGTTCAGCTTGTTCATTATCCAGGAACCATGTATCAGATTTTCGACACAGGATACATTTGTTAACATTAATATGGTGATCACTTTCTAAACAAAAATAAAAAAAAGGAATTAATTTTGCTTAGCAAATCGATTTGAGCATTGGATAAAATGACAATATCCGCGTAAATGAGAAATTTCGTAAGCATCAATTTGAATATTAATTAAAGGAAGCTGTGAAAGATAAGCCTGTAAATCACTGATGTATAAAACGAATAGATAAGGACTAAGTGGGTCGGTCACCTTATGATAGTAGACAGTATAGAAACATTTGCTATCCTGTCTAACAGCCATCTTAAATCCTGGAAATAAAGAGTAAATAATTCGAATGAATTGGATGAAAGGTTCCTGGATACATGGTTCCTGGATACATTTACCTTTAGTAAATGCAAACTGTTGAAAACCTGGCAAATCTCACTTTACCATCCAATACAACAGCCTATTTTTGAGAAAATTGACAGAATATCTTCTTGTAATAACAACGCGACAGGTTTATAATTGTAAGGGTCATCACAAGCCCATTTTTATAAATCATACTATGTAAGATGTTATTCAAACCTCTAGGAATTGACTCTGTGAAAAGTATTATATTAAACCAATTACGTAGTATATATTTAGCTGTAGTAGCAGCTAAATATATACTACATAAATTCAGTTATTATATTATCGTGACTTGGAGCTGTATTATTTTTCATTTGAGATAAAGCCAAGTTTAATTCCTCCGAAGTGAAAGCTCTATCAAACAATTTGTTCTCACAATTGTTGTTTAAATGTAAAGAATTAGAGTTAGATTCCGACTTTAACTACTTTAAAAAATCAGACAAAACTTCCAAAGGTATCGGATAAGTATTTTAATATTATACTATACTAATACCATTTCATATTATGTTGTTATCTATATAAATTTAATACAAAAATTAATAACTAAAATAATTAATAATTAAATTAAAATATAATACTAATTTTATAAGAAATATTTTAAAGTAGCGTTCTAATTTTATATGGTAAAAAATCAAAAATATTTTTTATCAGTTTTTTTAAATATTAAAAAATATTTTTATTGATATTGAATTGGTAGATAAGAAATATTCTTTGTTTTTAAAGCAGTTTTAAAATTTATATAGAAGCTTAAAGCATTTTTAGGGTTTTATGTAAAGGATTTAAGAACGTTCACGTAAATCTAGAGAAATTTTAAATTAAAATAAATCTAAATGTAAATAAATGGCAACCGATTAAATTATTATATTAGCATAAGTGAAAGGTACGTTTTATATTTTTATGATTTCTACAATACTTGTGTTTTTATATGTATGTTATATTCTTTTTTAATGTTTTAGTTGGCTGAAGAGGGGCTTAAGAGCCCGAAACGTGTAAAAATTTTCACACGTATCAACTAAATAAAGATGAGAAAACCCGCCA
>NW_019385466.1:50283-106465 GCF_000671375.1 Centruroides sculpturatus | reverse complement strand
AAGAGGAAATTGCCAAACTTTTTTTATATAAAAAGTCTCACGAAACTATTTAATTTGGAATTAAATCTATAATTTTACTTTCCTATAATTTTCGATCAATCAGCAAGTTTCGCACCATTCAACACTATTAGATAACATTCTTGTAAATGTCAGCTCGAGCAAAATTTGTAAACCAAGCACACGATAATGTAATTATGTAAATTAACTAAACGTTACCTTTTCGAAACTAAAACAGCGCCATTTTCCCCCCTTACCTCCTTTCGTTTCTTACTTTAACGAAGAATGATATTTAAAATCAATTAATGTTTTAATATATAAAAATTTCTTTTCTTTTTTTTTTTAATACAAATATAAAATAAAAAGCTATATTGAAAAAAATTTAAATAATAAAAACTTTAAATAAAATTTTAAAATAAAAGAAGCTTTGTTTAAAAAAAATTATATGAACTTTACTTTAAAAATTATTAAATTTTTAATATGAAATATAAAGTTTAAACAGCATGCGTTACATTTTTAAAATAAAATTTTAAAGAAACTATGAAATTTATACATTAATAAAGTGATTTATTGATAACAATATCAGATAAAATTATTATTAATAAAATATTTTATGAAAATAAAGCAATTTTGAAATTCAAAGTGGCTTGTAACAAATTCCTCAGTTATAATAACTAGTAATTTTATTCAGTTAAAACAATATTTTCTACTCTACACAAAAATGATTTATGTATATAATGTAAATGTATTATTATTTTAAATTGTGATAAATAATACTTTATAGAATTATATCCTTCATTCAATTGTGACGACGGAAATGCCCTATTTAATAAACAAAAATGATATTTAATGATATAATGGCATAATTTTACTTCTTTCCTATTTAAAATCTCATAAACATAAATCATTTGTAAACTTGATCTTCTACTGATCTTATTATTTATACAATTTTAAATACGAGTATCATTTATTACAGGATCTATTGGGTTTAAATTTAAATATATCACTTGCTTCTTGATTTACAAAAATAAATAAAAATATATCAATTTAAATTTTGAAATTGTGTTTAAAAATATTTCAAAAGAAAACAATTTTTTAAGTAATGTGTAATGTAAAATTGCACTTAGAAAATTGTAAAATAAAACTAAAATTAGAAGTTTTGTAATTAGAATTGCTAGAAATATAAAATAAGCTATAGTTAGAAATACTGAAACTAGAAGTAAATTTGTAATTAGAAACACAATAAAATAATTTATAATGCAAAATTTTCCCTTGAAAATTATAAAGTAAAATTCTTATTATAAGGTTTGCTTAACTCTTTTTCATAAACATTATTTCTGTTTTAAAATTTTTAAAAATCCCTAATAAAAGATACAAATAGAGATTGCAATATCATCACTGAATAATATCAATAACATTTATTTTGCTAGTAGTAGTTGTCTCGCAATTTGAATCAGAAAACTGAAACAAAGTCGCAGCTGTTATGTTTTCTTTATCAGTTGTGGTCTGTCTACAGATACTAATAAATTTTTGAGTGCCAAAGAAAATAATATAGGCCACACTCAAATGGAGAAGATTGGTTTTAATACAAAGAAACTATTTTTTATCCATTTAAGTTCATATTATTACTAATGAAATTAGATGATCTTCATAAACATAAAATCAAATGCAATTTTTCGGTAATCAAGAACGACTATTTCTAACAATCACTACCTTATTATTGGCCTGTCACATTATACATGTGAGAATGGTAACGATCAAATCGCGACCTGCAATTCTTTTTATTTTCATCTACATATTATTTTATTGTCTTACAATATCCAGTTTCGGTGGTCAATCTTAGAACAATTTAAAAAATGTTTTTACATTTTTAAATGCAATAAATGAAAATGGTCCGACCGCTAATTGTGTTCACAACTCAGCACTGGGTTTTTTTTTTTTTTTTAATTTTCTATGTATATAATAACGATGACTTTTAAATATATTAAATAAATTCAAATAATAAAAGTATATGCATTTCTTATCATAAAAGTTACAAACATATTTACGTTATTGTTTTTCTATAAATATAGACTGATAGATTATGAAAAAAAATCAACAGAATTAGAAAGTTGAACCAATCACAAAAACAATAAAACCGAAATAATGAGGGAAAATACATTGCTAATATTAGAAATATGTTTAAAAAATAGCTAAATTATCCAAAATGAAAATATGGATTTTTTATATAAGAAAATGAATGATTATCATCGACCAATTTGTATGATTTGTAGTGAAACTTTAGCGAACCAGAGCTTAAAACCTGCATAGCTTTTTTAACTTCGCCGGCTTCAAATTTTTGAAGACATTTGAAATAAATCATGCAGTATATGTCTGGCCAACTGTCTCAAAAATTGAACCTCTATTTACGAGCTCTCCGATAAAATGCAAGACCGTAGAAAATGATTGAATTAAGTAATTTTTGTTAGTTATTTTTTGAAGGAAAGGATTATAAATAAAATGTTAAATAAAAATAAATTTTATCAAATAAATTCTTTTGTATAATCTATAGGTTCAATGTTAGGGTAGCAAAAAATTGATAATGTTTAATGGAGTCGCTGGTAAAAAGTCTGTAAACTACTGTTCTGGAATATTGTAGTACTACTAGAATTTAGCTTTAACATTCTTGAATGTTACAGAGTTGCTTCTACATATTTTATGAATGTTCTAAAATTTATAGAAGCAATTCTGTACATTTTGTAAATGTTATAGAAGTTTGATTTATTTCTAAAACGTTATAACGTTGTAATTTTTAGAGTAAAAGAAAACATAATTATAACACTTTTAACTGCAAAATCATTTAAAAATTATGAAAAAACAATGTAAAATTCTAAAATAATTTTAAAGAGTAATAAAGTCAAACTTTCTTTAAAATGTTACACATTTTAATAGTAAGTTTATTTTAAAATTAAAGAAAAAATGTTATAAAATTCTAGAAAGGACAACTTTTTCTATAATATTACAACATTTCTAAATGTAGATTACTTCAATGAATCCATAAATAGATTATACAGTGATGCGTAGGAGGATATGGAATATTTATAGGTTATCGCTCGAGTTAATAAAATTGAAAAGTGGGAAAATGATTTATTATACTTGCAAATTTATAAAAATGAGAGCAATGATCTATTAACAAACAGACAAAACTTGTATTCGAGTACATAAAAGTACCATTTATTAATACTAAATCAGAACGCGAGGAAAGAGATAAGAAAATAATAAAATTATTTCCGTTAAAAAAAAAATACTCCACCCACTTAATCTTATAAGTCAAAGATGTAACTTAAAAGTAGAATTGTTTCTATTGGGCATTGGTGTCAAGGATAACAAAATGAGGGTGGTGCATATAAACTGAGTGAGAAGTAATGAGTAAAGATATGACCCATATAAAACCAGAAGCAAATGTATTCCTAGTATAATTCTATTAGTCTAAGTATTTCTAGTGGTCAATTTGATCCGGTATAATTATAATACTCATATTTATCCAATAAAAAGTTTTGGATGATTATTTGGATTTAATAATGGGGCAACTTGTATAACTTGATTGTTTTCTGGTGCCACATTCATTAATGTTTGTATTCTTAATCTATAAAATGCGTTTAAATAACTGATATTCATAAATCATTCTGGAACCTGTTACCTGTTTTTAAGTGAAGTTTCCGCAATTTTTTGAAATGAATAAACCTATATTTGCTAATGTTGTTAGTTCTAGTTTTTTACAAGTCGTATAGTGAAAATACACGTGAATTGGGAAATATATCACAATAAAGTACATGATATAATCTAAAATTTTTATTATTATTTTATAGTCTGATATAAAAACTATCGTGCTGGCAACTACAGCATATGAACTGCGAAAATATAAGGAAAAGTATTCATTTCTCATAAAACAACTTTTGTCATATTGTTTCTAAGTGAAATACAGTAGCGCATTACGGGTTCTTGGGGCCCGGGCAAATTTGAATTAGGGGTCTCCATATACGGTGTTGAGTTCAGACATATTTCTTCAAAAAAAAGTTTTTAGGGGAAATATTTTCTTATAAAAGATTGGTTAGGGACCCCCCACCGACAGGGGCAATTACCCTTTTTGCCCATAGAATAACGCGCCACAGGTGCAATATTATCAGGCTTATAAATATGAATATGTCATTTATGAAGTGCAATAAATAAAAAATAAACATCAAATAAAGAAGATAAAATATATTTAAAGTCATTTTAATTGTTTAGAAAATTTTTCTATTATTTTAAAACGAAAAATATATGAGCGCTACACGAAAATGCAACGAGATGAGACGAAAATGAGGAATAAAAATGATAATAATCTTCTTTTCTGCATTGTTTTAAAAATTAATAAGTCTCTTTCTAAGATTATAACGAATCTTTTATATTAAAGCAGTTATATTTTTCTTTATAATAAATGAATATAGTTGAACGATATATAATCACGAATATAGTTCAAACCATATAAACTGGTGTGTTCAGGACAACTCAAAATAAAACCTGTTCTATAGTTTTTTTCATTGGTTAACTGACTTTTGGGACAGCTTGTATAAATCGAAATTTTTTACATTAAATTTTCACTAAAAAATATTTTTTCCCCCTCATGTAACGAAAGAAATAATTAAGGAATTCAATATTTAATTATTGTTTCAATGAAGCAATGATGCGAACAACAAGAAAAAAAGTTGCCGATCATCATCTAAAGAGAGAAGAATTTAATTAAAAATTTTTTTTTTGGTAAATTTTGTTTTATTTTAGAATTTTAAAATTTGCTCTTAAAGAATTCTATTAAATGGTGAAATGATTTTTCAACAAAGAATTAGTTAAAGAAAATGTAAATCATCATCCGTATAACGTTATCTATATTGAGAAGTTATTCATCTATGTTAGTTACACATCACTTTATTACGGAAGTGCACGGCTCATATGTCCTTTAGTACTATGCAACATCTTTTATTGCACTTTTTTTGACTATTTCAGGATACTGTGACGAAATTTCATACGTCACGAAGATTATCTACGCTCTGTTACAAGCATGAACCTTTAAGGGTTGATGGTTTGTAGTTTGTTACTAATTAAGAAACAATTTTATTACTTCGACCCTATGAAATCAAAATAAATTTTATAATTGTGAGAAAATAAATGCCATTTTTTTGTAAAGCATACTTTAAATTTCTAGTTCAGTATTTTTATGAACGATGAAATTTATAATTGAATTTAATTTATGCATATTATCACGTCATGGGGAGAATAGTCATTTCTCTTAAAATAACTTAATTTAAATATTAAAATTTAACATAAACTTCTTATAAATTAAATCAATATTTCTTAATTAGTAAGCCGCAATACCTATAAAAGTTGTGCGTGGCCTTCTATAGAGTAACAGATGAAGGCCCCTGATTAAGGCCAACTCTTTCTTTAACAAGGCCCGGGATCGAAATTTGTCAGATTCATTATTCTAATTTTTGGGTTTAGAGTGGGAACAAAATTTCGTTCTGCTAATTAGTTAAAAATTTTGGCTTCTAGAAAAATATAAAATTATGTTAAATTAATTCTAAACCAGAATATATGTTTAGAAATTTCTTAAATATTCCATAAATTTTGCTCTTTATAGTAAGTACTGAATACAATGAAATAAAATAGTATCTTAACTAATAAATTTTCTTTCTTCCGTAAATTTTATAAAATTAAATTGAAATTCTTTGGAAAGACTACTTATAACAAGTGTCTTCCAATGGCCGAGTGGATAAACCACTGGTTTCGCGCCTCACAAGTAGGCTGCGATGTGGAGCTTCCCTGGTTTTATTCATGCGTCTAACATCTAAATAGCAGCCAGTTTCACAGCCTGAAAGGCACTTCTCTTGACAAATCGTTTAAGTGTTGCATGACTATATTCAATTAATCCAATCCAATTCTAGAACCTCTAGAACTTTCCATCAAGTTTAAAGAATTCCATAGAACCTCTAGGGGGTCCTATTGTCAAGAATTCCTTAAACTTGATGGAAAAATTATATCTTTATTTTCACTAACTTCTAATTGAAATTTAATATTTCCTTCAAAAAAATGAACTTGGGTGACTTAATTACAGTACTATTATCAGTTCCTGTGTCTGTCATTAACAGAAATCATAGATATTTTCATATCGCATTACAATTGTGTATTTACAATTGACATTATGTATTACAATGTTAAAAAGTTGGCTTATAATATTTTGACAATTGTATTCAAATATGATTAGTTTTATTTGTAATTCTACGCATTTTATTTTAGGCATTTAAAAACATTATTTTGTAAGAAAGGATCAAAAATAGATTAATAATGTTTGACGTAAGGTAAATCTAGTTTAGAAACGAAAGATATCGAATTATCATATGCAGTGCCTGAAGAGGTCAGATGAAGCCCGAGTTAATCAAAGTATGAGGCCCTACTCCTCCCTGAAAGTCATAAAAATATGTAAATACAGTAACAAAACAGGTGAAAAGTATTCAATAGATTTTTTTTACCTCTTATCAAATGAAACTTGAATTTACATTATTTTCATATCATCTTTTTACCATAAACGATTACTTTTTAAACCATTCTGTGTTTGGTACTGAACAAAATAGCCATGTTATCGTTCTGGACTAGGTTTATCTCAGGTATATTAGTGAAAATTTTTATTTATTTAAAAAGAAATTTTAATAATTATTGAAATTCAAAGGATTGTTATGTAAAAAATCATCTTAATACTTACTAAAAATTAAAAAATTACTTTTAATTATTATCAAAATATTAGACTTTTATTCTAGTATAGAATAAAAGTCTAACTGAATTAATAAAAGGATAGGAGAAACATAACAGTTGAATAAACATTATCAAATGGCAGCCTTTTAACATGAGTCATATAGAATCATTCATCTGTCAAAAAGGAAAATTCTATGTTAACATCAAAAATTTTATTTGTAAAATTACAATTTTATATAAAATATTTCAATTCCACAAATAAAATTTTTTGTGTTTTTATCAAAATATAATTCTTGTAAAAATAATTAAGTTTTATCCTGTAAAAATTGCAATTTGGCTCAGAAAAAGGTAAGTAAAAAATGCTAGTTGGTCCAAGCACCAGGCACAGAAGAATCCAAAATTTAGTCTTTTGTATGAAAACATAATATTCAAGTAATATAAATTAAAAATTATTTTGGTAAATGAGTTTTAAAATATGTTTTTAATTGCTTTATTGATTTAATTCATTTATTTTTACTACTCGAAAAAGTTGGGTCCGACATTTTTGAATAATCCAGGCAACATCTCATCTCTCTCAGACTATGATTAAGTAAAGTATTTCCCAATCGTAGAAGTTAATGACTCACTAAACTAGATATTAATCGGAATCATTGCTACCAGACATACTTTATGCAGATGATTCAATGATCCAATTTAAATAATTTGATTTTATTTCAAAGTTTTATATTCCTTTACAATTCTTTTGTTTTTCTGAATTGTTAAACAATTACATTTTGACCCATAAAAATATTTAATAAGTGAATGATTCATTTCAAGCATAAAAACGAAAAAAGTATGATTGATTATCAGGACAATTCTTTCGTCAGTAAAGAGAAACAAACTTTTTAAAGTTCAATGTTCTCTTATATAGGATAAGAGTCTATTTTTCTATTTGAATGTCAAGTGAAAGCTCATTACATTAAGTATTTTTATTATATAAAGAACTGTTTAATCATGTTTTACTAATTTAACTCCAAGGTCGGATTGAGACTTGTGACTCTATGCTGTAACATATAAGAGATCTTTTCTCTTCTACTAAATAATAAATTTAAAAGTGTGAGACTCTAAGCTGTAGCTTGTTTACCTTATATATAAGTCCAGCCCTGTTTAATTCTTCTATTTATCAAATTATTTTCAAAATCTGTAGTTTTTAATGCATATATCTTCTTTTATTTACTGTTTATTTAATATTATTAATATTTATATAAATACAATATTTTCAATCTAGGCCTTTCAGGGTTCAGTGGCTAAAGCTTTTCTCGAAGGCCCCAGCCACCGAATCCTGAGGCCCAATATATTAAAAACAGTAAAACGAAATTTAAAATTTTATTGTATATATTTAAAAACAAAATATAAACAAAAGAGAATATGCATAAATAGGTTTAATCGAAATATAAATGAATTTGCTAAATTAGTTAATGGACTTTTGGGACATCTTTTACTTAGGCGTGAAGTTTAAATATGGTTTGAAATAATTATATTTAAACTACAGACCTAACTTAAAATAAAATAAAATAATTATCTAATAATTTCTTTTTCATGTAAATTTAAAAAGATGATTGTGTTTATACACGTTTAAAATTGCACTTTATTTTCGTGTGATTAACAGCTGCAGACTTATAAAGCAATTATAATTCGTCAAATCTCTATACTTAAAATATCAGCAGGTATTTCATAATTGACAGCTTCATGCAGTTCATATAACCTATTCAATTTTCACACTCAGATTCCTTCTCCTAATTATATGTATAAAGAAAAACAGCTGATGCATTTATCAATATCACAGTTTATATAACAAGATTGCTTTGATTATCAACTTTCTATACTTTCTTTTATTAAGGATATTTGAGAAAGCGATTAAAATTTCTTTGATTATTGTCATAATATCAAGATTTCAGAAATGAATCAGTAGAATCCGGGAAATTCCCGAGAATCCCGGAAAATTTGTTAAAAAATTACATATTTATGAAGTTAGAATATTAAATTACTTTTCTATTGTTTATCCTTAAGATATGTGGAAATTATTAATATTTTCAAGGTGATTTTAAATATAACCCAAAGAATAAATCATAATTTGTGGAAAATTTCTGGAAATGTATCTGTAAAATAAATTAACATATCAAAGTTATTTTCAATAAATACATTTCGAGAATAAATAAATAAACTCCACATTTAATTTCCTTAACGTAGTAAATACTATAGTATTAAATGCAGATAGGACAATAAACTTAGAAATTGATATAAAGTATCAAATAGCCTATACCTGTTTTGCAATAAAAGTGTTGTCATGAATTAGTCATGAATAATTAAATAATTAGAAACAAGACGTATAAGTGTTGTTGACTGAAACTGTTTAAACATTAATTTAAGATTTACTTTCAGAAATTAATGTTTAAATGCACCGGATCGCATTAATACATAGGCATACTCAGCCATGTCCTGGCTTCTCGCCTTTTTTAGAGTCCTCATTTCACTGCTTATTACTATTATTTTTGTTTTATATTTGTATCTATACAATGTCTCCAAAGAAATTGCGCCGGAGGACCTCAAAAGTGCTTAACACGGCCTTGATTAAATAATACTCACATTCGAAATATTCTACATGTTATTTTCAGGATGATTTATTCATTATAATTCGATAGAGCCAAGGATTCTTCAATTTAATATGTACTGATTTTAATGTAATATAATGCACTTTTACAATTTTATATATTAACTTAGCTCCTGCTTACATATACTTTAAGCACACGCTATTTTTCACATGTACAGTACAAATTCCCACAAGCTTTTATTACATTCTGTATCCTCAGGGTCGGATTAAAACTTGTGGTCGTAAGCTTCAGGATATAAAAATTTCTCCACTAAATAATAATAAATTTAAAAACGTGAAGCCCTAAACTAGTCTCGTATCGTGGGGCCCTAAACTGTAGTTTGTTTAGCTTACGGGTAAATCCAGCTCTATGCATGTGGGTTTTCAATTACTTGAGAAATTATCAGGTTTCTCGAATAACAATCGTTCTGTGAAGCTACTAATTCGGATCCTGAAACATTATATTTTTTTTTTTTTTTATAAAATATTTTTTAAAAAGTTAATATAAGATTAATAATAATAAAGATTCGAAAACGTATACATGATTGTTCCACAGAATATTTAAGTGAAAAGAATTGTGATCTGAATTCTGAATGTCACATTATTATAAAAATAATTTATATTTATCTCATTGATTTATTTTTATTGCAGTTTAAACATATATTTTATAATTTAAAATATTTCAATGCCCATTGCTCAACTCTCAAACGTTTTATATCTGATTTCATCATACAGCATTTCTGTTGCATCATCGTAACTAGTTAAAGCGCTTTCTCTGCCTGACATGTATTTTAAAATATTTTACACGTGACATTTTTAAAATACAACTCGTTATGAATCGTTGCATTGGATTATTCTAATGAGCAATCCGTGACTCATAAAGGATTCAATCATCGAATTCTACTAATAGTAAAGTAAACCTATTATTTTATAAAAGGAATACTGTATTGCATCTGAAAATTATAATGATTAAATTATTTTTTAAAATTTTAACTATTACATTTTAATTCAATTTAATTTACAGAATATTATATTGAGGTTTGATTTCGTTATATAAAACATAACCTCGATATAGCGTTTTCCTAAATAAAGCCACCCTTGTAAAAGGCCAGTAAATATTCGTGAATCTATTTTATGTAAATATAAAATAGTGAATTTATATCTGTAAATTTTTTTAATGTAAGAAATTGCAAACGATGTTATCCCCATCGCATAACATTCAAAGCTATGTGTAGACATAATTACTATATGTAATATTATTGATTAGGTACTTCAAAATGCTAAATTCATAGAGGTTAAATCGAAGTTTGACTATATTTCTTTAAAGATAAATTGTATTATTTAATAATCAGAGCCTATTTATAATTTAATGAAATTTGTTAAATGACATCTGAAATCATACTCTTACTTTACTTCAATGTTTTGTAACTTCATGGTATTTTCTGAATCTATGTAAGTCAAGTGTTTGTTATTTCAAAAAACATTTGAACTGTTGAAAGCATCACTCATAGAATATTTGTTGCAACGTATTGAGAAAACTAAACTGAGTAGTAAATGATTGTTTTATCCTGTTTGATCATTTACAAAAATATTTAAACGGTTGCAAATTCGAATTAAAATAGATAGATGCGATGTAATTACTGAAAGAATTTCACTGTAAAATTATTATGCAAAAAGAGGAAATGAAACTAGTGACTCGAAAATTGAAAATCAGAAAATAATTGTTTCAATTGAAGAGAATTTCAGCCCAAATGCAATGAATACTTATTATGACATCGTCACATTGCTGGGCTGCAATTTTTAATCATATTTTTAATTTATTTAATCTGAAATATATACTCTCCACCTCAAATTAGCGGTGGCTTGACCCTGTACATCATACTTTTTCTTTAACAATAGAGTCGTGCAGGTCATCTATCTTTCAGGTGAAACATTTTTAATTGAAATAATATGACTTTTGTTCTTATATAGAAGTTTTTGTATAGTTAATCGGGGCCTCCTACCCACAGTGTTTCTATATATGGTTTCGTCTTTCATCTATCTAACTCCGTTCTTGAAATTAAGGAAAGACAGGCAGGCTGACAGTGAAAATTTATAGTTCTACAATTTTTTCTAATTTCAGCCCAATTAATACTTCTAGAGATCATAAACGCTTACTATTTCGAGGCTTATTGAGTTTTCCATTTTTATATATCTCGTATAAATTATTTTTGCTTATAAGCCTTTTGAATGTTGAAAGACCCAGGCAAACGCTTATTTTTTATACATAATCTAATTTACTATTACGTATACGTATAATGGAAAATTTCAGTGTAAACACCAAATAAGAATAATTTTTTTCGCTTAGAAGAAACTATAAGTGGATTAAATGACCAATTCATAAAACCCGTCGGACTTTTCAAATTGTCTGTGAATTTATAACTACACATTTAATCTAGCTAACAAGTAAGTGTTAAATTTCTGTGACCTCGAAATATTTCACGAAATGTTTTGTTTATACTGTATTTTCTTATTTTTGATAATAGCAGTAATTATTATTATTAAATAAAATGCTCATTCTAAATTAATAGAATGATAAAATGTTTTTCTTTTTATAAAAGACATTTCGATCAAAAAGACAAAACGCCTCTATATCTTTATTTAAAAAAATTTTATTTTTTATTGATTCTTTCCCTGCTAAGAACTAAAAGGGAAAGCCAAGTAACAGTTGGGGAAATACTTTTGTTAGTGTCTAACAAGACTCATCCAGCACTATCAATTGCAATTTATTTGCATCTTTAAAACACTTCCAAATTTGATTCAGCAGAAACTAAAACTGTTTAAAGTATTATGTGGAGAAGTTGACTCCACGTCATCTGTTACGCCCAAAATCGTTCCTTTGTTTATGTTTGTCACAAAAGAGTCGGAGATGACATTTCCAAAGTCCCTGCAGATTGGAAAGGTTTGAAAATCACAATCAAGTTGATTATTCAGAACACTCCAAACGGTTCCGTTCCCTGAACACTGGAAGTTCGGTCGTGGGTTCGCACCTCGCTAGGATGGGGTGGCCACATCGAGTTTTTCGGGTTTTCTTTACGTCTGTAACGCCTAAGTAAGGGCCAGTTACCCTTAAAAGGACCTCCCGGAAGGCATTCCCTTAGGCAGATCGCACTAGTATTGCGTTGCCGTAACTTAATAAACAAACATTATTCAGAACATACAAGCTCAGATCGAAGTTGTTCCGAGTATTGCTTCACTCATCAACAGAACTCTAAAGGAACATCCCAAAGGAATTTAATCATGTAAAACACAATGGAAATCTTACTTTCGATGACATCAATTATCATTTTTCGAACTGTAAGATCACGTTCTATGTCTACAGATCTTGCTGGTATAATGAAGAAAACCCTGAGTATTTAGCCAGTATGTTGAGTGCACAACAGACGGCAGCCATCCTCATAATCCTATTGAAAAGTTTCAGGGAAAAATTTGAAATAAATGATATGATAAAATGGCAATAAGAGGGCCTTTTTATTATAATACCCATTGCAGAATTGGTAATATTTATAATCGGGACGACGGATTGTGAAAAACGGGACCAGACATATCCGGTCAATTTATCCAAAAAAAAAAAAAACTCCTCTGATCTTACGATATGGGTCTGGGTATAAAACATTTTTATTAGTTCCATATGATATATGCTGCACTGCTTCCGGTGTCTTTCTATGTCAGGTAATGTCTGCCATCCCGAGGTCTCTATATACTATTCCGTTTATGGCCCCGAACCTTTATTTCCCCAATAGTTTTTCGTAATTTTTAAAAATGGAATTATCTAAATACTTCGGTATATCTTCATGTATGGATTTCTCACATTTCATATTATAACAATCATATATTTAAAAACGAAAAATATTTTAAATATTTTTTTATAATATTAAATATTTCAATTTCAATACTTTTATTATTTTGAATTTTAACATTATTCAAAATAATGTTAAAATATAAATTTTAACAAGTACTAATTATTATAACATCATAACAGAATAAACTACTATGCTGCCATCTATGAGTAATAAAGTAACTTATGCGTTACTTTTTAATACCTTTTATAATAAATACATTTTTTATAAAAGTTATATCATTTATAGCGTTAGTCAGAAAGAACGGAGTGGGGGATATTTTTGGTGCCTTTTTCCATGAGTCTGATCATAGTTATATGCTCATGCTAGCAACGAAATAAAGGCTATTTGGAGTTGTTCCTGTGTGTATTGTTGTCTCCTTACTCCGGATCTAACATTGGCGTCGAGGATGGGATTATTTTAAATTTCTGGAACACGACTAGCGCACAAAGGTCGACGTATGTAGAACAAATTATCTATTTTTGCGAAGTAAACGACGTTGTCGACGACAACAAAAAAAGAGCAACGCTTCTTGCCTTCTGTGGTCTTAAGACACTTGGGATTCTATGCATCTTTACAGCTCCAGATCGGTCTCGACAAAGGACCTATGATCACTTATCTACTCATAAGAATTATTTTTGCCCCAAGCCACCAATAATCTACCAACGTTTCCAATTTCAAAAAAGAGTGCAGAAGGAAGCCTCACCTTTGGCTGTAAATTCTTATGTTGTCGATCTGCGCCGCCTTGCTGATGACTGCAGTTTCGGAGAAACGTTATCTGATCGTCTTCGTGACCAATTTATTTGCAGTATTCGGGATGAAGCTTTACAGAGGAGATTATTAGCTGAGTCAGACCCAAAATTCGACGACTATGTCAAATTTTCTCTTGCAGCAGAGGCTGCCACCGACAGGAGCAGAGAAATTTGTGCTGCACATACTACTGATTGAGCTCATTCTTCTACCGTCGCTGCCATGTAGGCCAGAAACAGAAACAGAGTGCCAGGAAATTCTCAAAATCAAACTCTCAACTAAATCCTTGTAGTGGCTGTGGTGGTGCACACCCGAGAAGTAAGTGCCCACATCTGAACGCCAAATGTCACTACTGCAAGAAAACTGGACATGTAGAGCGAAACTGTAGGGCTAAAAAGACACCTGGACCATCAGTATCACTACGATATGAAAGAAAAAATCGACCACTAAAGACATCTGCCTTCACAAATGATGTTGGGTGTTGCATTATCATACACTGTCAACAACCTTGACCCAACTACACCATCCCTGAAGTATAAGATCACTGTTCAACTCGATGGCCGTCCATGTCAGTTAGAAGTAAATTCTTGTTCTGACTATACAATCATCAGGGAGATAAGTTCATAAGTTTGTTTATTTATTTATTTAGCGTGTGGCTACACATCTAGTTAATAAGAAGAACAAAGCAAATAAGAACACAAATCATACTAAGGCCCTTATAAGGGCCTTTGTAAAGAGGAGACATATAAAGTTTAATTGAAAAGTTCAGTTGAAAAGATGTGTATTGTCCAGGAGATCTACTGATTATTTGGACGCCAAAAGTTGCTAGTTCATTTAGTTCACGAATGGACGTTATCCAGGGTGCACCACGAGAAGGCGAACTAACTTTACACCTCTCATAAGTTTGTGACCTACCAAGAAGCCCAAATTACAGCCAGTTCCCTTCGTTCTCCATGATTTTCAGCGTAAATCAATTAACCTTAAAGAACAGTGAACCGTTTCAGTCTCATACAATGGACATGCATGTCAACTCCAAGTGCTTGTTGCAACTGATTGTCGTTCTAACCTTCTCGGTATGAACTGATTTGAACCGTTAGGAATTAAATTGTGTGGTGTCAATTTTGTTTCTTGTGATAATATTACAACGGTCATTGAGGATTTCCCACAAGTATTCGATGGCAAACTGGGCAAATACAGAGGTCCGCCTGTATCGTTACCTGTGGACCAACACACCCACCAATTCGAATGAAAGCACGTCCAGTTCCACTCGCTCTCTGTCCAATAATTGAAGAAACAATTGATGCTCCATTGAGAGATGTCTTTGAATCTGTAGAAAATCAAACGTGGACTACACCAGATGTGCCTGTTATGAAATCATCTAGTGAAATAAGACTTTGTGGTGATTATAAAGTAACCTTGTTAAGTTCTGAGTTTGCATTCACAGAATGGAAAAAAAATCACCTGTGGCTTTTGCATCTCGCACACTAACAAAGACTGAACGTTGTTAAACACACATCAATAAGGAAGCTCTTGCTGTTGAGTATGGAGTAAAACGTTTTCATCATTTCATTTTTGAAACAAATTTTCTATTTATACAGACCACAAACCACTTTTGAGACTATATACAACTGATAAGCCAACACTATTAATCTTTTCAGTTTTTTTTTTTCTCAATTCATGGAAATGTGAGATTCTAGCCTGGGGTACAGGGTAGTTTATTACTCCTGTATCACTTAGTAGGCATCTGTTCCGTGAGAACAGTTCTCTTTTCGTCAACAAGAATGGCTTTTCCCAATTTAAGGAAATTCAAGTGCGGAGGGACTTACAGTTTAATATTTAATTTAAAGCGGAAATTGGTGATGGCGAATTCACCTTTCTCCTCACGTCAGGATTCCTTTGACACCAGTTAATCAGTTTTATATCACGCGGATTAACACGCGTGTGGTTTGATTCAGACAAAGATGAGACATTTCTTTAAACAAATAATAAAAGATTTAATAAAATAAAGGTAAATAAAATTACACAAATGGAATAGATCAAAATATAATTAAACGAATGAGACAATGGATTACTTAAAATATACGCTTCGAGAGAGAGAGCTCACAAATTTACTTATAATCATACTACCTCAAGGAATAACTTTATCTTTATCTTCTTCTGTATTAGAGGATTTATACGTCCTTTCATGGAGGGGTCCTGAATTGGCACAAGATTATAAATTTTCTTCCTTTCTATTATATTAACTCATTATTATAGTTGACTGGATACGACTAAGGGCGTTGGTCTTATGGAGCAAATATGGACTACGTCTTTCCCTCGTGGGATCCTCTAGCGTACTCCTAAGGGCTTGGCCTTAGGAAGACAATATGGGATACCTCCTTTCCCTATGAGATCTTTGACTATATCTCATGATTTGTGACCAATCAGCTGATTTGTCTTCACTCACGTGAACGGATGAAAAGGGGAATTATTGAGGGGTCGACAATTCCCAGTGTGTGAGATTTGTGATACATAAGTGGAAAAACAAAGGATGCTCCAACTTCCGTTAAAGGAAGTGGCTCTTTTATCAGTTTTCCCACGTTAGAAAAACGATAATTTCACACCAAAAGGAAAGAATATTTTATTTCATAAATTTAATTTTATATTTAAATTGTTATCTAGACCCAGGGCTATTCGGATCTCACAGAAACATGTGATTGTATCTTTCTCCGGATTCACTTCCTTTCAAAAGTGACACATCTTCCGAATGTGTCACCAGGAACCAAACCAAAATTCGTCTATTGGACGTAGAACTTAACGTTACCGAAGCTGGTCATGAGAAGAAAAGTGGCGGACTCCCAAATAAAAGCGAGAAATCGATGACAACAAGGCAGTTCGCCATCTCCAGAGTTCATCGCTCATCTTTTCTCTTCCGGAACGCGGATACATCGTCCATCCTGCCGATTACCGTCTAGACTCTAGACCGACCGCCTTAGATCAAACATCCAACTACCTGAATTTGCATCCTATCAACCGATCATCAAATGTCTAGACTCTAGACCGACCGCCTTAGATCAAACATCCAACTACCTGAATTTGCATCCTATCAACGGATCATCAAATTCGCATTGATGTTCTGGACGTTCAAGATACCTGACGTTCTACGGACCAGACGTCCTCCGAACTAGCTATTCGCCGGATATCCACGACGTCGACCTCTTCAACAAAGAAGGAACCGACCTCCTCGGCTTCTTAAATAGTCAAGGTATTTATCAGCACGCGATCGAACGTAAACTCTCTCTCTCGCGGTTAGTGATCTACTACGATAATCCTAATAACACTATTGTGAGATCCAGGATTTAAAGGATATTAAAATCCATTTTTAAGAAAATTTTTGTATAACATTCGTTACGATCGTTCGAAAAAACATCGCACAAGATACGAATCGATTGACGTTCTTTGTAAACAAATGGACGAGAAAAATTTAACAATCAGTTGCAAAATGATAACATTCGATTGTGAAAGGAGAGTAAAGTTAGCTACACCGTTACGTCAACGGAAGTCATCGTTGAACTAACACCTGCAAAAGCAACTTTCTTTTTCAAACAATTGTCGATGCCGATCATGATCAGTTTCCTAGGCTAAGTGAATAAAAGGACGAAACACCGAGAGTTCCGGGCGTTTGTCATAAGGTAGCCCCATAGAGGCTACATTAGTGCAAAAGGAAGAGCAAGAAGGAGCTCTATATGCCACTACCTCCATAAAATAGACCTAATCCAGTCCCCAGAGAAGACACTCGCCATTCCCTCGACAGAGAATCCTCGTTAAGATCATACAACGACGTCATATCAACGATCAAAAAAGATTTCAGGTATTTCGGATAGATAAGTGTAAAATCTCTCTACATAGCATATCTACGCCTATAATTATACAAAATAAAATGAACTCAAAATTTCATAAGACATCTGGAAATAAAATATAGTATCATACTTATCCATGACGCGCTTGTCAAATTTCTACTTCCAAGCTATCTTAACGACTAAGTTCTGCTACTCGAGAGCGTTTACATTGGGTCGCGTGTGGATAAATACCTTCAAAGTTGAACGATGTCTTCAATGATGACTATTTCCTTCAGTTCTGTCCGGAACGAGAGCGATCCTTCCTAACTTCAGAGTTCGAAGTTATTCTTCTCTATTTCCTCCTGGACGGTGGTCGAAGGGCGAATTCCATAAACGGCTGAATTAGTGGACGAAATAGACAAGCGAACCGCTAGTCTTTCTCTTGAAGCGACGGAACTGGACGATCTTAATGACCTTTTGGAAGTCCTTTTATAATTTTTTGTTTGTATTCTTGAGTCAGAACACTTCCAAAATTATCGAGCTAATTATCGAACTTTCCATTCGATGTAATATCGAATGGAAAGATTATTAACAACCAAGCCAAAAATTTTCTCTTGTTCTCGTGGGTGACAGGAAACATCGTTGTCAGAAAGGAAGTGTTATCTTGCTACTTCCTTTTCGATTTTTCTGGTAAAATCTCGCTATTGTGAACTTTTATTTAACTTTTAAAATTAATGAAATTTAACAAAATTTATTTTAAGTAAATTGTAAAAATTTTCCGGGTCGTTCAGCCCTTGTCAATAGTCGAGTTTCCACGAACTGAAGCCTGGGACCTCGCATATTTGTACACGTCTAAGGTCCTTAAAAGTTTTGCCACTCTATCAAAAGCCTAAGTTGTTTACTCCTAAAACTACCACTGATTTTATAGATAGTTTCCTTCCGTTGTATATCTAATATATGAAAAATGTTAATTTCAATTTAAAAAACCCAATTTAAATGTTTAATTTAATATTAAAGACTAAATATTAAAACAAATCAAGACTAAATAAAAATTTTATTATTTAGATATTGTTTGAGTAACAGAAAAAATGGACTATATATTATGAATTTTAAATATAAGATTTCCCTTGTTTATATTTTTCAATTTTAATAAGATCATTTCATCTCCAGATTGTTTCTGCTAATTTTTTTTTTTTTCAAATTGTGCTTCAAATCCAAAATCCAAATTATTTTTCTGGAGATTTTAAAAAATTGCCCCAAGTTTATTTTGGATAATTTCTTTTTCCAGGATCTTTGCATTCATCCTTTTTGTCTTCACATCTATCTCTTTCACAAGCTATATCATTATCCGATTTTCTAAGTTGAGAATAGACGCGTTTTTGTGCTTCTTCGCATTCATTTTTATCATCTGTACAGATGTTTTCTTCGCAGAAATAATCCGCTGTGGTACTTGAATCACAAAATTCATCACATTTTGTTTTAATTGGTTTGGGGCATTCTTCGTTTCCATATGACATAAAATGTGCATCCTGCTGTTCTTTACTTTCTCTTTTGTACTCTTCGCATTCCTGTTTACATTCAGCTTGCTGTGTTTTGCATTCCTCTTCGCGTTCTTTTTTGCATTCTTCCTTTTCTTTACCACTATCTGAATTTTGTGCCATATTATTTCCTTCTTTTTCCTGATTTATTGCTTTCCAAAGAAACATTTTACTTGATGCGATGAAAATTTCTGCTGAATGTTATGCAAAAAGGACGAATAATGATATTATTAACAAAGAAGGAAATATTTATTGTTGCTAGTATATTTGTTTACAAGTCGATATTTATAATTAGTCAATATTATAAAAACTTTTAAATTTTTTTATTATCGTAATAAAAATTTCAATGCCATAAACCATATTTCTATATAACTTCAACTAGGTACAAAAGCACTTGTTATAAATAATTTCAATATACTTTTCTACTTTTTTTTTAATTAAAAATAAAAGATGGATATCGATTTAAAATAAGACTAAAATTTTTTAGACTTAATTTTAATCTTCATATTAAAGAGTTTAAAAAATTCTTTAATTGAAAAAANATTATTAAAAAATAAATTATATAAATTTTTCCTACAATATTTTATAAATAATATAAAATCAATATAATAGAGCATGAAATTATTATTCAAATCTATTATTAACAGTTTAACAATTAAGCGTTTTAAATATCTGTTAATTACTAATTAGTGATTTTTATTAGATCAAAATTTGCTTATTTTAAGAATGGATTTGAAAAAGTTATATTGTGATGAAAGTTCAGCAGATGTAATTATAGTCATCCGTACTTCAACCTGTAAGAGAATATATACTGCTCATAGCATTGTCCTTTGCAATTGTAGCAGTGTTTTCAAGCAATTAATGAAAGAGAAAAAGAAAGAAATAGAAATATCTGACGCTCGTCCATCTACAGTTGCTCAATTATTAAGGTATTTAGTTATTTACAGTTTATAAAACAAAACTGTAAAAAATAAGTTATAATTTGCATAAAGTAATTTTTAAATACTTAAACAATACAATAAACAATTTTGTTTATTTGTACGGGCGTTTATTGAAAATTATTTATTGTACGGGCGTTGCAGATTTATATAATTATCATTAATTGGAATCATTAATAAATGAAAAATATTTTACATATAATGAAAAGATTTCCTTTCATACATAAATTGAAAATTTAAGAGCAGTGTTCATTATTAATGAGAAGAAATTACCAATATTTTGTTTTTTAATAAACATTATGAATTGTATACTTTAATATATTTTCAAAATTTTTCTAATAGACTGTATTTTTATATTTTATAGATTTATATACTTGGGCAAAGTGACCATTCGTGATTGGGAACAAGCATTGGATTTATTAAACCAAGCTGATAAATTCCATTTGGTGGAGTTAATTGATAAATGTCGATTATTCTTAAAAAAGAATATAAATGTAAATAATGTGCTATATATATTCAATAGTATTTGGAGATTAGGACAGAAAGATTTAGAGACATGCTGCTTAGATATCATATCTTTCTATGCGATGATTCTAATATATTCTGAAGACTTTGTAAATATAGATATCAATTCGATTATCACCATTGCTTCACAAGATAAATTAAATATAAGAAGCGAGATAGATTTGTTTTGGGCTGTTTGGAGATGGGGTAAAGAATTGTGCGCCAAAGAAGGCATAACATGCAAAGAAAAAGAGATAATCAATCAAATTAGACCCATTTTGTCCCATATAAGATTTAATCAGATGTCTGAAATGGATAAGATTGATTTACCAAAATTTCTTAGTGACATGGTCGATGAATACACAGATATTCATAAAAGTAGAATAACTAAGACAAATAATCCAAATAAATCCTCTTTGAATCGCTTTGGGTTGACAGTTAATTTGGCAACATGTTTCAATTATTGTAAATCATCTGTATTGGGAGAAGAAAATAGTTTGATATCATTTACTACCGATAAAACAGGCTTCATTCTAGGATTTAAGTTAATAATTTGCGGTGAAGATTTTACAAATTCTGAATTTAGACTTCTTTTGGTTTCTACAAAAAGCCGTAGATTATTAATGGATGAGAATTGTAATCCTGAATCTGAAGAAGTGGAAGATCTTGGAGATTCTATAAAATCTGTTAAAATGGTCATAGCATTGAAAAAACTGGCCTATCTTAATGCGAATGAACCTTATGAAATTATTTTGAAAAACGGAAGCGAAAAGAATTGGCTACCAATAGCACAAAACGTTCATAAATCCATAAATGTAGATGGTTGTGTTGAATTTTCAATACTCAGTAATATTATTGGAATAAGCATTATGTATTTTGCAGAAGTAGACGATAGTCGTCTTGTATTTTCTTTCCATTCAAGTAAAAAATTATAAAAAAAAATTATGTTAGAATTGTTTTTATTTTTCACTGTTTACTTTCTATGGGCACCAAGTGGTGCCCATAATGGGCAAGAGATCCTTTTTTTATATTCATTGGAGGTTCGGTCAGGTCCACAATAAGGATACTGCATGGTAAGGTGTGGGAACACACAGTTTTTATTGACAAATCCGATGCCGTAAAGCAATAATGGGATCGAGTGCAAAAAAACAAATACAGTATAATACCGTAAGTTACATAAATAGACCCGACAATATAATAAAGATATTGTTAAAGTGCCGCGATTACAAAACAGTGTACACGACATACATAGTACCATTACAAAATGAAGCAAACGACAAAGACGACAATTAATAACGACACAGAATCATTAGGAACAGTTTATGGCTAAGGTTGGCACAACATACCTGATAATCCGACAGAATTAATCAATGAGTATTAGTTCTTGCAAAAATAGGTTCTTATTAAGAGGGAATGAAGAGAATGAAACTGCTCTTGTCCTTGATAAACTAATAGAGTGGATAAGGCCATTGGATGCCAACTGAATCCATGTGTAATGTAATATTCAGTTTGACGTCTTGCAACATATAGCAAAAAAAAAAAAAAAAAAAAAAAAAAAAAATAATGCATAATAAAAAAAGAAAAAAAAAAAGTAAAATCATCATTAAGTCCGATCCTACTGAAGATACACACGATCCCCATTATCTCCCCACATTCTCGACGTATAACCACCAAAATTTAATAGCATAAATCCCCTAATAAACAAACCTCCCTGCCAAATTTCAGAACTTTTCGACAAAAATGCACAAGAGTCACTAATCTTCAAACAGGGTAAACAAAATCGTGCCCCCACACACTAACATCCATACATACAGAAAATGCCCCTGAATTTTTTTGCATTTCTCGACGTTTCAAGATATCCTAAGTCCAAAAATGTAAAAATCTTGGGGATCATTTTTTGTCTTTTCCCTCTGTTATATATAACAGCTAGGAAAATAAAAAGCCATATATTATTTTAATTCATTATTTTTGAAGATTGTATAAATGTATAAATAACCTTCGAAACTGCAAAGATCATTTAGCGTTGTGATGACAGCAACAAAAAATTTGAATTAAAATAGACATACTAGGTGCTCTCCTCGCCGCCTTTGGCGGTTCAGCATCGACATTTTGCATCGCAATTTGCAGTATCTTTTTAAACGAAATTAGTTATGCATATATTTATTTATTTGTANTGGTTTTATTTAAAATAATAAAATATTTTCAATTATCTAAATATAATTTACTATTTTAAAAAATAATTATTATTATCAACAATAATAATATTATTAATCTATTAAATTAAAATTTTTATTTTTATTCTAATGTTTCTATAATTATCACCACCAGAGGACTCTTGGCAGCATCGTTAGTTTCAGTGCGTACGAAAGTTTGCTGGATTTGAATTTTGTTTGAAAATAAAGCGAAAATGAATGCAAGATCACAGATGTTTGAATTGGTAAGATTATATATAAGGATATTTTTTGATAAATTTCCTATCTCTGCATCCTACTGGTAAATGCTTCCAGTTTTTACATTGCTTTTTATACTAGTAATTTTGAAATTCGTGAAAGATTACATATTTTGCTGGCAAAATGCGAATATTTCAGAGATAAAAAAACATTTCTCCACATTATTTAAAAGAAAATGTATGATCTGGAGTATATGACTATTGTTGACGTCATTCTTTTCATCTCTGACCTTCGGGTTATCATTTTTAAGCTTCATTATACTGTACACTAGACTTTTCAGCTAGATTTGCTCCAGCCATAGCTTTCTACATAATGTTGACATTAGTGGGACTCGTCTAGAGCAGAGGTACCTAACCCACTTTACGTTAAAATCGAAACTGAAAATAATAATACAATTAAAAATGAAATCAAAATTGATTCCCACTGTTTATAAAGCTGTAAATAACCTTAGCATATGTATGGTCTCCGATGGAGTTCTTGTATCGTACTACAAGGACTATCCGAGACTGCGACAATTATGCCTCGATCCCGAATTGGCATTGGCACGTTTGTATGTCACTAGACTTGACGGATTTTATTGGTGGAACTCTATGGATTCATGTAATGCCATTTGGGAACCCCTGGCCTAGAGTAGGCCAACCATAACATTTACCATCCAATCGTGGATGCATTTCAGAATTGGTGAAAATGGGTCTAAACTGATTGAACCTTGGTTATTTTTTAAAATTTATTTGTTTATTGATCTGTAAATTGGTGATATTATATTGGCATGTTAATAAAAGTGCTCTTATTCAAAGGTTCGTGTTACAATCAAATATTAAAAACATGTAAAACTGGAGGACAGTCTGTCTAGAGAGACTTTAGGTGCATTTCCTAGTAAAATTGTTTTACTTAAGCTGCTGAAGGGTGCCATAAGCAATTTCTGCTTTTGTAGGAAATGCTTCTATGCCTCGGTTACTTGGCATTGTTGTTTAGTTCTTTGTATATATTGTTTTGTATGAATAAAAATGCTTATTCAGAAATGACACACAATTGTTTCTGAGACTATAAAATATTAGAGGCAGTTGATCAAGAAAATGTCAAAATGTGTAAAAATGCAATAACCTACTTGATAAACAAGAACAGTAGAAAGTGTGCATTTGCCATCTTCTGTTATGTTGGAGTAGAAGATTATGTGGAAAATTGCATTTCTAATTTTTCCGATAATCGGTTTAAAATAGATTTTTGTATGTCACAATTTTTATTTGAGGTACAATATATATGTGTATAATTTATGGTGGCAGCCATCTTAACTTCTAGTGCTTGTGAACCTTGCTGCAGTAATGCTACAGTGGCTAATTTAAAGTGGAATAAGCTAATATTATTCTGACAATTGTTATAATGCTGGGCTGCAATTTTTAATTTATTTATATTGTACAAAAATTTACTACCATTATATTCACCCAGCTGATTTTTCCAAAAAAATGAGCATTTTTGGTCTACTTCTAGAACTGCTTCAGGTGAAAAATTTTTAAACATATGGAACTTTTAATGTTTTGATGTCGTAATATGATGGTAATGAATACAGTATTGCCCAGTTTCTAGAGAAGTTATATTTTAATTTATTTAATTTAAAATATATGCTCTTGATTTTAGTAGTGCCTTCCCCCTGTACATCATGCTTTTCCTGATAATAACAGAGTCAAACAGTCTCAACAATACTACTGGTGTAATATAGATAAATAATAACTACACACAAACACCAATAAACCAGAAAAAAAATGAATAAATTAAAACCAAAAGCAAATGTTTTTTTCCATTTTAAATAGTCATCTTCAAAATAGAAGAACATAGATATAAACAAATGCGTGTTCTAAAAACAGAACATCATATAAATTTAAAAACTGGAATTGTCTTGAAATCACATGTGTCCATTACAGTGTTTAACACCACGCTTTAATCGAGATATTACGACATATAACAATTTTAAAAATAAAAGATTTTACAAAATACTAAATAAAACATATATGCCTTAATACAAGACCTATAGGAGGTCATAGAACATCCTCCACATAGTTGAAAGAGAGTCCATCTCCTTATACCCATTTTGAAGGTCTTGAATATTTCAATTTATTCACAATACTTTAGGCTGACTGGGTCTTCACAGTGGTGTAAGATACAGGTGTTATCAAATATAACCTGAATGTCATCATCATTGGCAAAAGCAGCCAATGCAGTTGTTGCCTCTTCTGAATTGTATGTTGATGTTCTTTAATCCTTCTTAACAGTATTAACAGTGTAATGGACATGTGCATTTCAAGATGATTCCAGTTTTTAAATTTATATGATGTTCTATTTTTAGAATATGCATTTGTTTATATGTATGAGGTGTGGCTAAAAAATAACAAGAGTGAAGCTGAAACTTTAAATCTTGGGTAGTCTAGAAGCAGAAGGATCATACATTGAAGGAGAACACAACTAAAGTGCCTCTTTTAGTTGTGTTCTCCTTCAATGTATGATCCTTCCTTCTGCTTCCAAACAGCACTGCATTTGCAATTTCCACTGATCATAACAGTACTGCAGGTCAACATCTATAAGGCTATGCAGAAGCTATGCTTTTTTAGTTTCTGCTGTCAAAAAAAAAAGAAAATCAAAATAGTGTCCCTTCAGAGCAGACTTGATTTTAGGGAAAAGATAAAAGTCACACTGAGCTAGGTCAGACAAGTACGATGGGTGTTCAAGTAGCATGACTCTCTTCTTGGCCAACAACTGCTTCACTGACAGAGTGGAATGGGCTGGTGCATTGTCCTGATGGAGGATGAAACCATTTTGCCACAAGTGTCACCACTTTCTTCTGACCCTTTCCTGCAAAGATTCCAGAACTTTATAGTAGTATTGGTTCACAATTTGTTCCATTTTTTGCACATTTTTCTTTGTTTTTGATGTGCTGGGCCATCCAGAACATTCATTGTCTTTCATGTGTTCAAATGACACAGGAGATTTTCCGAGGGCAGAGAATCCTCTCAGCCCTCGGAAAATCTCCTGTGTCATTTGAACACGTGCACGAGAAAGACGTGTCTTCATCTCACAAAGTTGTAGTTAACTCTACTCGGAATAACACTAAGGAATCTACATCACAATTAACAACTGCCTTTATTCCCCAACCTCATAGCCTCCTGTAAGTACAAAGATACCATACTGTTAAGCCTATACAAGGGAATAAGGCTGTTATACTAAGCAACTATATACAGTAGAGTATCGATTATCCAACCCCTGATCAACCACCACATCAGTTAACCGACCACATTCTAGTCAGCAAATTCGAATGTTCGCTTAGTGATGTGGCATTACAATATTCAGCTGTCTTGGCTACTTTAATATTATTTTTGTTAAATTTTTGCGTGTTTTAGCTGGCAACACTGGCTTGACCATAAAAGGGGCGGCCAGTATTTAAACGAGGCTTAATTTTCCAATTATGAGTGGTTGTTTGTTTCGTGAGCAATAAATCATTTTAAAATAATTTTTAACGATACAATAGTGACAATTGTTATTTTAAAAAAATTTTGTTTGGCTTACATTGATGAAAATTCAACGCGAAGTAGGTTAATAGCAATATACTTTTTTTCCCACCCTGTAGGCACTAAGAGGGCTACTTAAAGCAGGCCCATTATGAGTTTGGCCTGCCCACAATGGGGCGACTGGGTGGTGAGGGACGGGGTCTGACATATTCGAACAGCCCACCCCCCGTAAAATTCCTGGGGATTCTTTGACCTGTCCGGATTCGATCCCGGGTCCCCCAGAGCAGTAGGCTGGCACCTTGACCACTTGGCCATCCGGCTGTCAATAGCAATATACTAATTCGGTTTATCTGTTTTTTCAGTTATCCAACCAACCCCAGTCCCCAATTGAGTCGTATAATCGATGTTCTACTGTACTGTAAAAATTCTTGTTGGCTGATTCATGTCCTATCTCCTATAGCAAACAGTTCAGTATGAGAAGTCTTGCATTTTCCACATGAAAAATACTAGAATATTTTGTTTTCTCTAAAAACATTTCTTGAATATATGTGCAAAAAATATGTGATAGTGAAAAATACACACAGAAATATGGCTATATATGCCTTATTTCTGTGTGTTTTTCACCATCACATTTAAATGTATTAATTACAGAATAAAAATTAGAGACTGAGAATTTGTAAATATTTTATTTTTTAAGAATTTTAACTGCATTAAAAATAAGAATTTAGTTTTAAATTTGAATTTTTAATATTTTTTTTCTTTGTTGGTTGATCTTCAATTTTGATATGTTTCATCATCATCTAAATATCTTGTGTTTAAATTTTTTTCATATTATTCCAAAACTTCTAAAACATTAATTATGTAGACTTATTGTTCATTACTCTACAATATTATTTGGACAGCTGTTTTTCTCAGGATATTTACACTCTTCCTCTTTTACTTCAAACTTCTCTCTTTCACAAGAATTTCCAACAAATTTTCCACTTTGGGCGCACATATTTTCTTGTGATTCTTTCTTACTCAGAATTATGCGCTCTCCACAGAAATATTCAGTTGAATAATCTGAATTACAACATTCATCAGACTTTGCTGTGGATGACTTGGGACATTCTTCCTTTTCACATGCCATAAGATGATCATCTTGCAGATTTTTACATTCTGTTTTTTCTGTTATGCATTCTTTTTGTTTCTTGTCACATTCTTGATTTTTTGTAGTGTGACATTCATCATTATCCTGATTGTGAAACATGTTTAAATAATTAAATAACTTCTGAAGAGTGAAATATAAACAAAAAGAATTTGCAATACTGTTATAAATGAACAATGTTTATTGTTGTTGGTTCAATTATTTAAATAGCATAATTGTTGCATTTATATTCAAATTATTTTGAATTTATTATATCAAATTTAAATAAATTTTTTCCAACATTAATTTAAGTGTATCATCATTTTTTTCAATTTATTAAGATTATATCAAATGATTCAAAAATATTTCTGCACTGAATAAATTTATAGTATTCATCATATATCTATATCTATTTGTAGATGTGTTTTTATTATATAAAACATTTGATTTTAATAGTTCATGATTACAGGTATACCTCAACTTACGTTGTTTCGAGTTACGTCGTTCCCGATTATACGTCATTATGGAAAAATAAAAATCAAGTTTAAGTCATTTTATTCGAATATTTGTGGCGGATAGACATATCCGCCACAAATATTGAAGTCATAATATCACTAAAAAAGCGTTTAAAGCACATAAAATCACATTAAAATATATATATTTACAAGTATGGACTGTATTTACAGTACATGCATTTGTAAATTTAGATTACTTTTTTCTGTACTATATTAAAAACTAAAATTTATTTGTTTTGTAAGCTTAAAATAGATTCTTATTAACCATATATTATAAAAAATGCATTAATAAATAAAATACAGAACCGGGAATGGTAATTTATGGTTTAGCCTAGTGACAAGTAGATTTGGAGACAAGTAAATTTGACTTACATCACCTCTCCTGGAACCAATTACTGATGTAAGGTGAGGTATATATGTATCTCTACATAGAATAGCCTAAAAGTCAAGTTAACGGAGACCTATTTTAAGCAGCAATGCAATAGTCAGTTTAATTGTACTGACTAGAATCTGAAAATTTTTAGTATATTAGTACATCTTATACTGTTCTAGTACAATTTAGGAATTAATAATAATGATCTCACAATAATATGTAGATGATTAAAAATGATTATGGCAAATAGTAAAAAATATTCAGGTAGAGTGCTCATATACAGAGTGTGTGGCTAATCTTATTTCAGCAGCCTTATCCTCACTAGAATAGTCAAACCTGCTTTAGCATAGGTGCTAAATTTTTACAATTGTCTAATCATTTTGCATGAAAAGATTATTTTATGATATTTCTACAAATACAGTAATACCCCGAACTTACATGATAGGTGGGACCGAGTGGTAACCGCGTAAGTCGGTGTATAATTTCGCATATAAATACATACAAATAATTTTTAATTGGGGCCGGAGACTAAAGAAAACAATAATTTAGAAAGAAATGTTTAATAAAATCTTAGATAATACATATGTATAACAAATTAGGCCTATATTATTTTACAATTTTTCACATTTACTTGATTATTATGCCATAATTTTAACATTGTTTCCATCTTAGTGATAATACTGTGCGTTTACGAATGATGTTTGAATTTAAAGATTGAGCATTTTTCACAGCTTTGAGAATTTTTTCTTTGCCTTTTATAATTGTTCTGACTGACAATTCCGGTAGATCAAACTTCTTTGCCAATTCACAAATTTTCATTTTGTATCAAAGTCTTTAATAATAACAAGTTAAACGCGTTAGTAACAAATCGTTCGAAAAGTCTAACGAAATAGGGATAACGATGACATCATTCTTGTTTAACTCGTTCGACTTTACGAACATACCCAATGTTAATTTTACATTCCAAAGATAAAGTTTTTCTTTTCTTGTTTGATGCAGAAGAATTAGTTCTACTTTGTTTGGATGACATAGTAAAGTCTCTCAAGTCTCCGTAGATATAACAAACACAGAAATAAATAACACAAAATAAATTGTAGTTATGTGTCAATTCTGCGCAACATATCTGAACATGTAAGCTGAACAATAGTGTGGGGGGAATCAGTAATCAAGGGTTGCATGGCGCTCAAACAAAAGACGAATCGACGAGATTTGAAAATCGCTTAACTCCGGATTCACGTAAGTCGAGGTATTACTGTAGTTGTTATGATGCATAAAAGACTAAAACCCTTTTAAGTTATTTTAATTTACTTATTAGTAATTTTATTTTTTTGACAAAGTTAAGAAGAAAATTTGCTTAATAATTTCTTTCTGATTTTGATGACTATTGAATTGCCATGAACATCATGAAAAAGTTAGATTAATCTTACGCTAATCCAAAATTGAATACAGTATAACCGTATTTATTAAAGCTAATTTTTTTGAAATTTTTGACTGATAGATAATTTTTTTTGTGTAATGCTTTCAGAATTTTAGTGATTGCAAATCAGTTCAAAGTAAAATTTACATATGAAATTCATTTTTATAATTTTTACATACAAACTTTGAAAATAAACCAAAAAGATATTATACAGGTTTTTTTTATGAATAAGGTAATTTTTTTTAACATTTTATTAAGATTTTCAATTGTAATTTTAGTTTGCCATTTTCATAAATTCTTTTGTGAGGTGTTTTTCTGAGGACTGTGTGTCGTGCTGAATCCAACGTTTTTGATACTAGATTAACTTCTAAAGTATAATNCCTTGGCTATTAGTTATAACAATAAAATAAATGTAATTTATAGTACAGTATATATTAATATTAATAAGTGCCTACTATTTCAATTCACATACTTTGCACAAAGGACAAGGGCCTCGCAAAGTTCTGCCGCCTAGGGCCTCGCAAAGATCTGCCGTCCAGAGCCTCGCAATGGATAAGGCCGCTGCTGCCACCAATATCCAATAGAACTATTTTAAACAGGTCGCTGCACTAGCACAGAATTTTTCATTGCTTGCTCTGTGACAAAACTGAATTTTAGTCTTTTAAATTGAAATACCTAAATAAGGGGTGGCGAAATTTTCCTCCGACCCGGGCGGCTGACACACACGCTACGCCACTGCTAAAAGGGTACATTTTATCATGAACACACAAATTTGGAAATAAAATTCTGTACTATTCGATACAAAAACATGGAATCGGATGAATCCATACTGCGTCATGATTTTACACACTGGAAATTTACAAGCTACATCTCACTTACACATCTACATTTACTTTGCTTTTGGATGTGTTTCCCTCCGGCTCGCAAATATATGTTAGTTTGTTTATTTTTTAACTCCCTATCTGTTAGAAAGCCCTTCCAATCTGTAGGCCTGTATTTTCGTTTATTCTTTTATTATCAACTATTTTTATAATTACTAAATCTTCGAATAGTTTTCTTAGTTTTCTCATAGCATATTTTCTTCACGTTTTTGAACTTTATATTGTCTGTAAACTTTAAAGGAAAATGTAAATACAGTAAACCCCGCTAGCTCGGATTTTACATAACTCGGACAAATTTTTTCGAGACAGTAATTTAAAATTTCTTGACAATAGAAAATTTGTAATTAACTAATTTTTTTCGATATCCACAAGTCTTCGCGATACCATACATCACGTCATTGTAGTCGGTAATTTAGGCTACTGAAGAGTATATATTGCTGTATACTGTATTGTCATGAAATTTTTGAGCTCATTTCCTGTAACAATAAATTTAACAATAGGATACATCAGGAATTAGATGAATTTTGCTACGATCAATGGTTACAAAATTCGTAATATTTAAAATATTTCGTTGGTTTTATTTAAAATAATAAAATATTTTCAATTATCTAAATATAATTTACTATTTTAAAAAATAATTATTATTATCAACAATAATAATATTATTAATCTATTAAATTAAAATTTTTATTTTTATTCTAATGTTTCTATAATTATCACCACCAGAGGACTCTTGGCAGCATCGTTAGTTTCAGTGCGTACGAAAGTTTGCTGGATTTGAATTTTGTTTGAAAATAAAGCGAAAATGAATGCAAGATCACAGATGTTTGAATTGGTAAGATTATATATAAGGATATTTTTTGATAAATTTCCTATCTCTGCATCCTACTGGTAAATGCTTCCAGTTTTTACATTGCTTTTTATACTAGTAATTTTGAAATTCGTGAAAGATTACATATTTTGCTGGCAAAATGCGAATATTTCAGAGATAAAAAAACATTTCTCCACATTATTTAAAAGAAAATGTATGATCTGGAGTATATGACTATTGTTGACGTCATTCTTTTCATCTCTGACCTTCGGGTTATCATTTTTAAGCTTCATTATACTGTACACTAGACTTTTCAGCTAGATTTGCTCCAGCCATAGCTTTCTACATAATGTTGACATTAGTGGGACTCGTCTAGAGCAGAGGTACCTAACCCACTTTACGTTAAAATCGAAACTGAAAATAATAATACAATTAAAAATGAAATCAAAATTGATTCCCACTGTTTATAAAGCTGTAAATAACCTTAGCATATGTATGGTCTCCGATGGAGTTCTTGTATCGTACTACAAGGACTATCCGAGACTGCGACAATTATGCCTCGATCCCGAATTGGCATTGGCACGTTTGTATGTCACTAGACTTGACGGATTTTATTGGTGGAACTCTATGGATTCATGTAATGCCATTTGGGAACCCCTGGCCTAGAGTAGGCCAACCATAACATTTACCATCCAATCGTGGATGCATTTCAGAATTGGTGAAAATGGGTCTAAACTGATTGAACCTTGGTTATTTTTTAAAATTTATTTGTTTATTGATCTGTAAATTGGTGATATTATATTGGCATGTTAATAAAAGTGCTCTTATTCAAAGGTTCGTGTTACAATCAAATATTAAAAACATGTAAAACTGGAGGACAGTCTGTCTAGAGAGACTTTAGGTGCATTTCCTAGTAAAATTGTTTTACTTAAGCTGCTGAAGGGTGCCATAAGCAATTTCTGCTTTTGTAGGAAATGCTTCTATGCCTCGGTTACTTGGCATTGTTGTTTAGTTCTTTGTATATATTGTTTTGTATGAATAAAAATGCTTATTCAGAAATGACACACAATTGTTTCTGAGACTATAAAATATTAGAGGCAGTTGATCAAGAAAATGTCAAAATGTGTAAAAATGCAATAACCTACTTGATAAACAAGAACAGTAGAAAGTGTGCATTTGCCATCTTCTGTTATGTTGGAGTAGAAGATTATGTGGAAAATTGCATTTCTAATTTTTCCGATAATCGGTTTAAAATAGATTTTTGTATGTCACAATTTTTATTTGAGGTACAATATATATGTGTATAATTTATGGTGGCAGCCATCTTAACTTCTAGTGCTTGTGAACCTTGCTGCAGTAATGCTACAGTGGCTAATTTAAAGTGGAATAAGCTAATATTATTCTGACAATTGTTATAATGCTGGGCTGCAATTTTTAATTTATTTATATTGTACAAAAATTTACTACCATTATATTCACCCAGCTGATTTTTCCAAAAAAATGAGCATTTTTGGTCTACTTCTAGAACTGCTTCAGGTGAAAAATTTTTAAACATATGGAACTTTTAATGTTTTGATGTCGTAATATGATGGTAATGAATACAGTATTGCCCAGTTTCTAGAGAAGTTATATTTTAATTTATTTAATTTAAAATATATGCTCTTGATTTTAGTAGTGCCTTTCCCCTGTACATCATGCTTTTCCTGATAATAACAGAGTCAAACAGTCTCAACAATACTACTGGTGTAATATAGATAAATAATAACTACACACAAACACCAATAAACCAGAAAAAAAATGAATAAATTAAAACCAAAAGCAAATGTTTTTTTCCATTTTAAATAGTCATCTTCAAAATAGAAGAACATAGATATAAACAAATGCGTGTTCTAAAAACAGAACATCATATAAATTTAAAAACTGGAATTGTCTTGAAATCACATGTGTCCATTACAGTGTTTAACACCACGCTTTAATCGAGATATTACGACATATAACAATTTTAAAAATAAAAGATTTTACAAAATACTAAATAAAACATATATGCCTTAATACAAGACCTATAGGAGGTCATAGAACATCCTCCACATAGTTGAAAGAGAGTCCATCTCCTTATACCCATTTTGAAGGTCTTGAATATTTCAATTTATTCACAATACTTTAGGCTGACTGGGTCTTCACAGTGGTGTAAGATACAGGTGTTATCAAATATAACCTGAATGTCATCATCATTGGCAAAAGCAGCCAATGCAGTTGTTGCCTCTTCTGAATTGTATGTTGATGTTCTTTAATCCTTCTTAACAGTATTAACAGTGTAATGGACATGTGCATTTCAAGATGATTCCAGTTTTTAAATTTATATGATGTTCTATTTTTAGAATATGCATTTGTTTATATGTATGAGGTGTGGCTAAAAAATAACAAGAGTGAAGCTGAAACTTTAAATCTTGGGTAGTCTAGAAGCAGAAGGATCATACATTGAAGGAGAACACAACTAAAGTGCCTCTTTTAGTTGTGTTCTCCTTCAATGTATGATCCTTCCTTCTGCTTCCAAACAGCACTGCATTTGCAATTTCCACTGATCATAACAGTACTGCAGGTCAACATCTATAAGGCTATGCAGAAGCTATGCTTTTTTAGTTTCTGCTGTCAAAAAAAAAAGAAAATCAAAATAGTGTCCCTTCAGAGCAGACTTGATTTTAGGGAAAAGATAAAAGTCACACTGAGCTAGGTCAGACAAGTACGATGGGTGTTCAAGTAGCATGACTCTCTTCTTGGCCAACAACTGCTTCACTGACAGAGTGGAATGGGCTGGTGCATTGTCCTGATGGAGGATGAAACCATTTTGCCACAAGTGTCACCACTTTCTTCTGACCCTTTCCTGCAAAGATTCCAGAACTTTATAGTAGTATTGGTTCACAATTTGTTCCATTTTTTGCACATTTTTCTTTGTTTTTGATGTGCTGGGCCATCCAGAACATTCATTGTCTTTCATGTGTTCAAATGACACAGGAGATTTTCCGAGGGCAGAGAATCCTCTCAGCCCTCGGAAAATCTCCTGTGTCATTTGAACACGTGCACGAGAAAGACGTGTCTTCATCTCACAAAGTTGTAGTTAACTCTACTCGGAATAACACTAAGGAATCTACATCACAATTAACAACTGCCTTTATTCCCCAACCTCATAGCCTCCTGTAAGTACAAAGATACCATACTGTTAAGCCTATACAAGGGAATAAGGCTGTTATACTAAGCAACTATATACAGTAGAGTATCGATTATCCAACCCCTGATCAACCACCACATCAGTTAACCGACCACATTCTAGTCAGCAAATTCGAATGTTCGCTTAGTGATGTGGCATTACAATATTCAGCTGTCTTGGCTACTTTAATATTATTTTTGTTAAATTTTTGCGTGTTTTAGCTGGCAACACTGGCTTGACCATAAAAGGGGCGGCCAGTATTTAAACGAGGCTTAATTTTCCAATTATGAGTGGTTGTTTGTTTCGTGAGCAATAAATCATTTTAAAATAATTTTTAACGATACAATAGTGACAATTGTTATTTTAAAAAAATTTTGTTTGGCTTACATTGATGAAAATTCAACGCGAAGTAGGTTAATAGCAATATACTTTTTTTCCCACCCTGTAGGCACTAAGAGGGCTACTTAAAGCAGGCCCATTATGAGTTTGGCCTGCCCACAATGGGGCGACTGGGTGGTGAGGGACGGGGTCTGACATATTCGAACAGCCCACCCCCCGTAAAATTCCTGGGGATTCTTTGACCTGTCCGGATTCGATCCCGGGTCCCCCAGAGCAGTAGGCTGGCACCTTGACCACTTGGCCATCCGGCTGTCAATAGCAATATACTAATTCGGTTTATCTGTTTTTTCAGTTATCCAACCAACCCCAGTCCCCAATTGAGTCGTATAATCGATGTTCTACTGTACTGTAAAAATTCTTGTTGGCTGATTCATGTCCTATCTCCTATAGCAAACGGTTCAGTATGAGAAGTCTTGCATTTTCCACATGAAAAATACTAGAATATTTTGTTTTCTCTAAAAACATTTCTTGAATATATGTGCAAAAAATATGTGATAGTGAAAAATACACACAGAAATATGGCTATATATGCCTTATTTCTGTGTGTTTTTCACCATCACATTTAAATGTATTAATTACAGAATAAAAATTAGAGACTGAGAATTTGTAAATATTTTATTTTTTAAGAATTTTAACTGCATTAAAAATAAGAATTTAGTTTTAAATTTGAATTTTTAATATTTTTTTTCTTTGTTGGTTGATCTTCAATTTTGATATGTTTCATCATCATCTAAATATCTTGTGTTTAAATTTTTTTCATATTATTCCAAAACTTCTAAAACATTAATTATGTAGACTTATTGTTCATTACTCTACAATATTATTTGGACAGCTGTTTTTCTCAGGATATTTACACTCTTCCTCTTTTACTTCAAACTTCTCTCTTTCACAAGAATTTCCAACAAATTTTCCACTTTGGGCGCACATATTTTCTTGTGATTCTTTCTTACTCAGAATTATGCGCTCTCCACAGAAATATTCAGTTGAATAATCTGAATTACAACATTCATCAGACTTTGCTGTGGATGACTTGGGACATTCTTCCTTTTCACATGCCATAAGATGATCATCTTGCAGATTTTTACATTCTGTTTTTTCTGTTATGCATTCTTTTTGTTTCTTGTCACATTCTTGATTTTTTGTAGTGTGACATTCATCATTATCCTGATTGTGAAACATGTTTAAATAATTAAATAACTTCTGAAGAGTGAAATATAAACAAAAAGAATTTGCAATACTGTTATAAATGAACAATGTTTATTGTTGTTGGTTCAATTATTTAAATAGCATAATTGTTGCATTTATATTCAAATTATTTTGAATTTATTAGAAAAACATTTACCAAATCTAAGTTATAGTAGTAGTAATGTAATATTTTATGTTCATGGCATTTTATCCTAGTCAAATTATCTTGAATTTATTAGAGATCTATTATTATGTTACGTCCAAATTAATAATGATTGGATTTGAAACATAATTATGACTTTTATATTTAGATCAGTTGCTTTTATCATTTACAGTAATTTAAACTTTATGCTTGTTTTCTGATATATGTTTAAGTTTATATTAGTGTCCAAAATTATTAGTTTATTTGAATATGAAGAGCTAAAACAATATTTAATATAATGTTTTAAATATGTATATGTCAAATTGAACTGATTATATTTTTAAAATGGAAAGTAATTTTGATTTTGTTATATTTCTTCAAATTAAATTTTTATCATATTTCCTTCATTCTAAGATGCACATTTTTAAACATTTCTATTTTTCCAAAATAAAGGTGTATCTTTACACACCTCTATTTTGAACAAATAAATGCTGATTATTGTATTAGAAACAAAATAAAAATCAGCACTCTTTATGAGTAGATTACTTGGTGCATTATGCACCAGTAATAGATGATAGATAGATAGATAGATAGATATATATAATAGACATGCACCAATAATAGATGCTTTTACTTCTACTACTTAAAGGTCACATCAGGGCAAATCAATTGAACATTTAAAATGTCTTTATGACAACATTATGATAAAGCATTAAAATGAAATGTTCTTCTGTACACAGAAGAGCATGGAATAAAGCTCCNATATCAAATTTAAATAAATTTTTTCCAACATTAATTTAAGTGTATCATCATTTTTTTCAATTTATTAAGATTATATCAAATGATTCAAAAATATTTCTGCACTGAATAAATTTATAGTATTCATCATATATCTATATCTATTTGTAGATGTGTTTTTATTATATAAAACATTTGATTTTAATAGTTCATGATTACAGGTATACCTCAACTTACGTTGTTTCGAGTTACGTCGTTCCCGATTATACGTCATTATGGAAAAATAAAAATCAAGTTTAAGTCATTTTATTCGAATATTTGTGGCGGATAGACATATCCGCCACAAATATTGAAGTCATAATATCACTAAAAAAGCGTTTAAAGCACATAAAATCACATTAAAATATATATATTTACAAGTATGTACTGTATTTACAGTACATGCATTCGTAAATTTAGATTACTTTTTTCTGTACTATATTAAAAACTAAAATTTATTTGTTTTGTAAGCTTAAAATAGATTCTTATTAACTATATATTATTAAAAAATGCATTAATAAATAAAATACAGAACCGGGAATGGTAATTTATGGTTTAGCCTAGTGACAAGTAGATGTGGAGACAAGTAAGTTTAACTTACATCACCTCTCCTGGAACCAATTACTGATGTAAGGTGAGGTATATATGTATCTCTACATAGAATAGCCTAAAAGTCAAGTTAACGGAGACCTATTTTAAGCAGCAATGCAATAGTCAGTTTAATTGTACTGACTAGAATCTGAAAATTTTTAGTATATTAGTACATCTTATACTGTTCTAGTACAATTTAGGAATTAATAATAATGATCTCACAATAATATGTAGATGATTAAAAATGATTATGGCAAATAGTAAAAAATATTCAGGTAGAGTGCTCATATACAGAGTGTGTGGCTAATCTTATTTCAGCAGCCTTATCCTCACTAGAATAGTCAAACCTGCTTTAGCATAGGTGCTAAATTTTTACAATTGTCTAATCATTTTGCATGAAAAGATTATTTTATGATATTTCTACAAATACAGTAATACCCCGAACTTACATGATAGGTGGGACCGAGTGGTAACCGCGTAAGTCGGTGTATAATTTCGCATATAAATACATACAAATAATTTTTAATTGGGGCCGGAGACTAAAGAAAACAATAATTTAGAAAGAAATGTTTAATAAAATCTTAGATAATACATATGTATAACAAATTAGGCCTATATTATTTTACAATTTTTCACATTTACTTGATTATTATGCCATAATTTTAACATTGTTTCCATCTTAGTGATAATACTGTGCGTTTACGAATGATGTTTGAATTTAAAGATTGAGCATTTTTCACAGCTTTGAGAATTTTTTCTTTGCCTTTTATAATTGTTCTGACTGACAATTCCGGTAGATCAAACTTCTTTGCCAATTCACAAATTTTCATTTTGTATCAAAGTCTTTAATAATAACAAGTTAAACGCGTTAGTAACAAATCGTTCGAAAAGTCTAACGAAATAGGGATAACGATGACATCATTCTTGTTTAACTCGTTCGACTTTACGAACATACCCAATGTTAATTTTACATTCCAAAGATAAAGTTTTTCTTTTCTTGTTTGATGCAGAAGAATTAGTTCTACTTTGTTTGGATGACATAGTAAAGTCTCTCAAGTCTCCGTAGATATAACAAACACAGAAATAAATAACACAAAATAAATTGTAGCTATGTNAGAAAGATGCTGCCAGTGAAGACAGCCACTGCTAAACATCAGTTGTTGCAACAATCTCATGCAAAACAGTATTTGAAATTTGTGGAAACTCATTACAAAGCAATCTTATTGTGAACCGTCTGTTTTCAGGAATTTTTTCATTCACTTTTGCAACCAAACCATCATTGACAACAGAAGGCCAGCCACTCCATGCTTCGTCATGAACATCAGTGCGTTCAGCATTGAATTGTCGAACCCACTTTCTAACCATTCCATCAGTCATTACATTTTCATCATAAATCTCTACAAGTTGATGATGAATTTCAACTGGCTTAACATTCTTTGCATTCAAAAACCGTATTACAGAATGCACTTCACAGTCGGCAAGATCAGCAATAGTCTTAAACATTTTGAACGCTCATTAACACGTGGAAAAACAACACAATCCGGCTGTAATGGTATCACTGGACTGACAATCAACCAGTAGAACATGTGCGCAGGTGCTGAACTGCAATACTATCACTGCAATGGTGGTAGAACAAAACGGTACTTACTTTCCGGACATGCCTCATATATATTACAGTATCAAAATTTGTCCAATTATAATGGACTTCAAAAATATATAATTTTAAAGTTAAGTTGTTAATTGAATTATGTTCTTACATGTGAGGCTCATGTACAACATGTAGATGGTGACATGGAGCATAAATGCATGTACTGTAATATACAAACAAGATTGTTTTTAATGTACCATTGTTTTTATTGTATCATTAAAAATTATTTCTTTATTTTTTCAAACAAAATAAATATCAGAATTCGATTTTCATTTTTATCTACTTTTTAAACTGCTTCTGGCCCTCTAATGGTAGTTACGAGTATCTCCAATATTTGCATATGGTTACAATTTTTGTAAAAACTCAGGATTATTTCTTCAGAATTCGAAGTTTGGACTATTTACAAAAAGACTTTTTGACTTTTTGTAAATAGTCCAAACTTCGAATTCTGAAGAAATAATCCTGAGTTTTTACAAAAATTGTAACCATATGCAAATATTGGAGATACTCGTAACTACCATTAGAGGGCCAGAAGCAGTTTAAAAAGTAGATAAAAATGAAAATCGAATTCTGATATTTATTTTGTTTGAAAAAATAAAGAAATAATTTTTAATGATACAATAAAAACAATGGTACATTAAAAACAATCTTGTTTGTATATTACAGTACATGCATTTATGCTCCATGTCACCATCTACATGTTGTACATGAGCCTCACATGTAAGAACATAATTCAATTAACAACTTAACTTTAAAATTATATATTTTAGAAATTCATTATAAATGGACCAATTTTGATAATGTAACAAAATTGGTAGAATCATGTCAGCATCCAGAATAACATTCTGACTTAGGTTTGGCATAACACTGCTGAAAGGTTGTCTGTTCCTGTTCTACACAAAAGTATCCTGTCCTGTATTTTTGTGTGACTTGTAGTTTTACTTCAATAATCAAATATGTATGTTTAGACATAATAAACTTCATTGCATTATGCTTGCTTTACACTTTGCGATATTCAATAGTGATTTATCTAATGCAGGTATGCACAATGTTTTTAAGATTGCTGTCTAGCCAGTGAGAATTTCAGGAAAAAGTTAGCATTCTAATTAATTTAACATTTATCAATATGAAAACTAAAATCTTTTTTATTCATATATCTTTCAAAACTTTATTACAAAGAAATTTGATTTTGTTAAATAGGAATACTTTGAAAAATATTTTTTTAATGTTTAAATGTTTTATAAAAAAAAAAAAACCTTTTTTGAAAAGGAAAAAACTTTTATTGAAATTCACGATGTAGAACTTTATAATATGGAAGTTTGAGTGTGGTTGAACTGATTCATACAGCTATAAAAAATAGGCAAGAGTTTAGTAGAAGATATAAGACAGTATATTGTTACTATATTATATATCTTCCACTGAGTAGAACTTGGAAATGTGCTTTTTCTTCACAGAAATAATGTATATGGTTATATGTTCAACAATCTAAAGAATCAGTTCTTTCATTTCAAATAACTGAAATTCACTTCCAATTTTATAGAAATGATTTCTTGTTTTCTTTTTTCTATTACCAATTTTAAAAAGTTGAAAAAATATATTATAAAGAAATTATATAAGCCTACTCTCTGCTAAATTTATTACTGTAGTACTCAAAATAGGATATTGCAAATTAAGTGTTGTAAAGGCCTATTATATTTAAAAAATAATAATAATTAAGGTAATGCATTCACAATGTTATTGCTAAATTTATTGTTTAAATGTATCTATTTGATAAAACTTTTTATTTAATATTAAATGAAATAATATTTCTGTAGAAAACATAACATTTTTTAATATTCTGTTCAAATTTGGATAATATACATTTATTTTATTGAACAGTCTGTAGAAGGAAGACAGGTTCAAGAAGTTGTTTCTGCTATTTTCCACACATTATTGTTTCATCGAACGTTAGGAAAAGTAAGTATAAATTATGCTGTTTCTAAACCTAAATTACTTAAATTCTTTGTCATTTTAATTAAATTGCTGTAAATTACTTAGTTTGATTATAAACAAGAAGGAAGTTATTCAGTTGGTACTATTGGTTTTGAAGATGTGCCATGTGATTTTGTAGATTTTACATACGTGAGTAATTTGAAATTTTAATCACTCCATAACTGAATTTCTATTAAATGAGTAATAATATTGTTAAATAACTTTTTACATTATATAAAATTTTAGTTTATTCTGTTAAATATATTAGATGTTTATTACAGGTAAGATGTGCATCTGATGAATTAGATCAAACTTTAATGAAAGAAATTCAAAACTTTAGTGAAACTTTAAGAAATACAGATGGACCCCAAAGTGGACAAGTAAATTTATTTTATTTTTTAATTAAGTTTAATATTTTTTGAGGATATAATGAAAATTTAAAATTAATGATACTTGATTAATGGAATTAATTTGTCCATTATATGTGATTTGTACAGAAAGTATACAAATAGAGAAAATGTTGTAAAATTTCTGTGTAGTTTTAATTTCTTTCTTTAGATAGTTTCTGATACTTTTTTTCTATGGTTTATATTTCAGTTATTGAGTTTACTTACTTTGTAAACAAATAACCACTTGAATAATAATTATTAATAGGACTGTTAAATATAATAATAAAGTCCAAGTTGACAAATATAATAAGCAAATAACCACTTGGCTTTTACATAATTCAAATGTAGATAGATATACTCATTATCATTGGTTGCTTATTATTGCACTTTTCTCATAACTCAGCCAAATTAGTCTTTTCTTTTCATTCTTATGTGTCTAAAACCTAATTTTTTTCCACCCTTCTGTAATTTTCTATGAAGTCTTTCATCTGTTATCTTAGACTTGTTAAAAGTTATAGCTCTTCTTTTTATTTCAAACATTACTCTAGAAAAACTTCATTCATTCATTTTTCCACATGACCAACTTCTTCATTCTCTGAGTCATTACACACTTTTTTACTTTGTGTTTCTGAGATTTCTGAGATGGAATGTGAGAAATTAACAAACTCTGTGGCAAAATTTGTCAGTATTATAAGAATATTATTCTTTTTTGTGTCTAAAGATATAGTAAAATATGTATATTGAACTTATATGTATATCTGAAACTTGTATATGGTGTTACTGTTTGGGGATCTGCTCCAGAATATATACTGATCAAGATTCAAATCATACAAAACAGATTTCTTCCTACAAAAAATGAACTGTGAGTACTTTTGATATGGTTCTGACATATTGTTTTTATAAATAAACAAACAGAATTAGTATCTTGCAAGTAAAAGTTATATCTTTGTCATTGGTATACATACAGCAATAATAATAATACTTTTATAGTCACATGTTGTACACATTATAGACATGATATGAATTATTCCTGAAGTAGAAAAAAGATTATTTCCACAGTATAAATTTGTCAATAAGAAAGACATCGCCAATCTAGTATTGCATAAAATATTGGAAATTATCCTATAGTTACTTCAAAGGAGTTTTTAATATATACAAATTCACATATGCAATCAAGAATGAATATACAGTCGACCCCCTATAATACGGGTTCATATAATGCAGATACGTATATCACGGCGAAAAAATTGTGACTGTATTCGTATAAAGATGCTAAAAGGGACTCATAAAATGCGGTAAAACGTCAGCGCCGACTCATATCACGACAGGATTGGTCGAATCTGGACCAACAGTGGACACGCAGCCAAACTACTTACACGCTACGGAGAGTTTAGGCAGGTAAGTTGTGTTTACTATCGTCTGTACAGTATATAAATTAGGTACTCTAAGTCTAATACAGTACTGGAATTTTATACATTTCTTGTGAAAAAACATTTCTTATTCAACGGCCATAAAAATTATTTCTATTAATGATGTCTCCAAAGTTCAGCGAATTTTTCAAAGAAAAATAACATCAGAAAATGCGCCCGCCGTTTGGTGCACTGCTCCATGATGAAAACAAGCTTAAGCAATGGCGTCGTCGAACGGTGCACACTCAGTAAGTAATCCTACAATTTTTTGTTTATAGCATAGTTTATATGGATTATTCCCAAAAAATTGTGTGTGTTTTGGAAACATTGAGTCAAATTAGTCTAGAATCAATTAATTTTATGGAAGAAAACCTTTCAAACAGCTGTAGTCCCTAAACTTCACACGTGTCGGGCTATGATTGGCTTGTGTATTTAAGGATTCCTACAACGTGAAATTCTTATAAAATGGAACGTATCTACCGCGTTATAGGGAGGTCAACTGTAATCAAATTGAAATAAAATTTACCATGGAAAATTTTCATAAAACAAAATTATCAATGTTTATTTAATTAGAATTAAAAAAAAAAGGAAGGAAAAAAATCAATAACAAGTAAGAAAATATTTTTCATATAAATTGCTTAAATAATTTTGTAATTTTCTTTTTTGCTATTTACAAAGTATTAAACTTAAAGGAAATTTGGAAAAGATATTTTGATCATGATGTCAAATTAAAAAAGAGATTATATAAACAGGTTTCAAGATAGAGGTTACTACACAGTAAATAATAATAGGTTTGATTGGAGGTATGATATTTTATTAATACAACAGCAAGTACTAAATCAAAATTTCACTTGCCTGAATGTTTTCGTCCACATTTCTTTGGATATCACCAGGCTGTAGAATTGGAAATGGAGCCATGCTGTTTGAATTTCCAATTCTACAACCTAATGATGTCCAAAGGAATGTGGACATCATCAAAAATATTCACATAGGTGAAAGTTTTTCTGGATTCTTGGCTTTTGTGTAGATTGATTTAGTACAATTTAACCAGCATTCAGTTGTCTATTACAATAGTAAGTACAGTACAGTACACATCTATATTAGGTATAAATAAAACATTTTTGACATACCTTAACATAAATAATTTGTCAGTAATTTTTCATGCCCAACCAATAAGACACAAATCAAATTTGTAGCCAATCAGAGAAAAACAGCGTTAATTGCAACTATGTATTGTATTGCAAGAGATGTTTCTCAACTACAGTTTGTTATCAAAATGTGATGACTAAGCTTTGAATCTGTAATTGACACTTCAGTCCATAATTTGAGATATAGAGGTTTTGGGAGAAAATTATTTGAGGTAAACATGGAAAATATATTGAATTTAGGCTGAAAATGCAGGGGGGAATACATTTTGAGGCAAAGAGGTTTTCAATATAAACACATTTGAGATAGACTGGTTGAACTGTATGTGTGTAATTTTTTTTTAAAGAGCTGTTGGCAAAAACTTTTGCAGCTCAAGATCTGGCCATAACAACAAATGTCATTAAAACAAACATACAGAAAGTACTAGATGATGCAAGATGCATGCTTTGCAAAGATAAGAATAAAACAGTTGATCATGTGACAGTGGATGTAGTTTATGGATGGAAAATCAGACAAACTAAATACAGAAAGAGACAAAATAAAATTGCCCAAATAATACACTGGTCACTTTGCAAAAAGTACATCAAAGTAGTCAGATAGTGGTATGAACACAACACAGAAATTAATTGAAAATGAACAAATCAAGATACTTTGAGATTTTAGACTACAAACTGACAAACATGAGGATCATAATACATCTGACATCACAGTAGCTAAAAAAGAAAAAAATTATTTAATTAATTGACATTACAATCTCAGGAGATCCAAAGATTGTTGAAAAAGACCAAGAAAAACTGAATAAATACTGAGATTTAGCAATTGAGATAAAACAACTGTAGAACAAAAGCACTAAAGTTATACCAATTGAGATAAAACAACTGTGGAACAAAAGCACTAAAGTTATACCAATTGTAATAGGGGTACCATATCCCCTAGCTTGATGAAATATCTAGAGGAACTTCACATAATGGACTTTTCAACGTTTGATTTACAAAAATCTGCTATCTGTGGAACTTCATGTCTACTATGAAAATATCTGAGGGATACCTAAACCCCAAGATGGTGTTTGTGTTACTTCAGCCAGTACCAGTGTATGGCAGGTGATAGCCCTACTAGTCATATAATAGATAGTCTTCCAGCTTTGGATTTATTGTGTGTAATATATGTGCAATAGTGGCAACAGATACTTCACATATATTTTAATGTTTATAAATTATAAGAAAATTATCTGTAACTTATAATTGTATCATTTCTTTGAATGGACTTCCATTAAAAATATATTTTTAATGGAAAGTATCTGTAACTTACATATTAAAAATATATATTTCTAGAAAAGGATTCTCCAAAAATTGATGCATTTTTTGTAATATTCTATAAATTTTAATTAGATTTCTTTAGAATTCTACCAGAAGAAACGCTTACACTGGCCTTTTGCTCCAGAAAGTATTCCTTGGGAAGTATGGACTGTAAAAATCAATATTATTTCGTTACCTAATGAACATGGTAAATGTTAAATGAAATATTAGTTTTAAAATTCAAAATGTATTAACTTTTATTTCATTTTATTTTTATTTTTTTAGAGAGGCAAATATATAGAGAGAAAGTTGGCGATATGCTCGGTGAAAAAGTAATTGCCATTGCTTCAGCAATGAATCGTAACGAATATGTTCCAAAAATGCCTAATCAGTCAGAACTTGATTTAATTTTTGACACTAGTTACTCAGATGTTCAACCTTATCTCTTCAAGGTAAATTTAGATATTTTCTTTTACCTAAAGAACATTTTGATGGTGGAAAACTTTTATAACTTTTTATTTTTGTGTTTGTAGATCACTTATCATACATCAAGCCCTACAAATTCATCAGTTGTTAGTACGGCAGTGCGGAAATTATTGAAAGATACATTGGGATAAAACAAAGATATATTCAGTTACCACATGGTGGAATTTAATTTATTTTGAATGCATTAATAAAGAAAATTTTTACAAACAATATTTTGCTGTAGATAAAGCTTTCAATGCTTAATACATAAATATTGGACTTATCCAATATAAAAAAATTGATTATAATATTTATTTATATCTGTTGCATTTTTATATTTACATTATATAATTTGTTATATAGTTGAGAAAAAAATAAATTTTCTTAAACATTATTGTGTAAATTTTTCTATTTAAGGATTTGAAAATATACATTAGCATTGTTATATTCTTTAAGAATATTTTCTATTTAATAGATGGAGAAAAGTGTAGCTGTCCAAATGCAACTAAATTTTCTATGCCAATATTTTAGGACTTGTAGAAGTGATTTCTAAAACATTTAGTTCCACAATATATTACTGTAAGCCTTGTTGCATTGTGAATGGTAAAAAGTATATTGTATGCATATGTGCTGTGTGTGATTTATGGGTATAAAACTGTTCACAGACATGGAATGCCATTCATATTATGGCAGATCATCTATGATGGTCATGACTTTGCGGAAACATGTCAACACATTTCTTAGTGTTTCATTTGGTCTTTTGTGCAGCTTAAATTGTTGCACATGTTTTGTCATTTACAGTATCATAGTCTCTTAGCAGAGAGTTTTGGAATTAAATTTTCAGGAATGTCCTGAAATGTTGGCATATAAAATTTGGACTCCTATATATCCCTTTAAATAACATTTAATATGAATACTTTAATTATGATCACCCCATATATTCAAGTCTTATACAAGAAAATATCAGACAGCAATTGAGTCAATATAATATAATAAAGCTAGTTAACTATTTATCTTTTTTCTCAATACTGAACAATTATAAAGATACTTTGGTATGAACTGTTACAGTAAAGATTCTAAAGGGTCTCTGAAGCAACATAGCTACAATTATAATTAGAGATTAGTGATGTAACGAATATTCGGTTACTATTCGGTATTCGGCCTGAGGCCGAATATGCTATTCGTTACAACACTATTAGAGATAGAGATCATCTTTTGTCCATCCAGGGATATAGAGATTTACATGATAAGGAATTCAGTTAGTTTGAAATTCAAAATGAAAATTCTGTCCAAACTGTGATATGTATGTGTTAATTTGTTCATTTAGATCAGGGGTGTCCAACCTCTTTGTTTCTTTGGGCCACATTGGAAGAAGTCATGGAGTTTTGGGCCACAAGTATAATATATATACTTGGGGCCCAAGTATTCAATATATTTTGGCCCAATCCTTAACATTAACATGTCTAGATTATAGTAATAAGCATTAAAACTTTATTACGAATAAGGATATTTTAAAAAATTACTTCTACAGACACTTTCAATTTTTATTTAGAAATAAATTCATTTATTATAAAGGAGATAAACAAAAATTTATTTGAAAAACACAAATATTTGTTTTATTTGGGTCTCTAATTAATAAGAAGTGACAAAACACCATTTTAAAGTGCATTTTTATTCAACTAATATATTTATAAATAATGTGTAACCCAAAAAGTAGCCAATGCATCAAATGATATTTTTTACGCCAAACTAATAAAAGGATAGCCAAATTTGGCGCAAAGTAGCCAAATCTTGCAACAATGGAAGGAGTACTAAATAAAGCTGGAGTTGGGACTCAAATGATTATAGATCCAAAGCAAGAAAAGGAGAGAAAGGACCCAAGATAAAAAAGTGAGGAAAGTTGAAAAATTAAGGGTCAATATTTGCATAACAAAAGGTATATTTAACCTTTCTCATTTAATAAGAAAGAGCTTTATTCCTATATTTAACCTTTCTCATTATCATTTTATCTTTTGGCCTTTCTCTCCTTTCCCCGAATTTGAGTCTATACTCCTTTGAGTCACAACTTCAGCTTTATTTAATATACCTTCCTCATTCACACATTTCCAAGTATTTGAAAATGTTTCCTTTCCAATCAAAATTAAAATATGTATAAAGGTTTACTGCTTTGTGAAACGTCTTTTTTGAATTTGTGCTGTTGAAATAAATATAAAAAAATTAAAAAATCTGTCGGTTTTGTTTACACGTTTATTGGGCCACATTGGAACTTGCCTTGGGCCGCGGGTTGGACACCCCTGATCTAGATCAAAGTGCCTCCATACTATAAGGAAACAATAGACCAAGAACAACTCTAATCTGGGCCATGTTCAGTAATGCAGAACACCTAAGTTAGAATCCTGAGTGGCTTAGTGGACAGAGCTAAAAATGTTCCGAGCATCATCGAATGATTATTCTTAGACAACTGGGCAAAATGGTGGATGAAGTTAAAATTATATTGCAACAACTGTTGCAAACTAACTGGTTGAAAAGGATGAGTAACCAATACAATTATTCAAATGGAAGCTGCATCAGATCGTGATGAAATTAATAAAGCAATTATTAATTGTAATCAACGAAATAGACTGCTATCTTCCATTAAAATGTATTTGGAATCTGTTATATCGACGTATAATTTTACATTTCAAAGTCATTTTAGAATGAGTTAATGATTTAGAATGAGAGAATAACTTTATGATTGTTATAATAAAATACGTTTAGTCCAACATGAGCAGCCATCTTGCAAATCATATGACAAGACAAAAATCACAACATCACTAGAAGTTAGCATAGATAAAAGAAGCTGATTAAACTAGCTAGAATTCTAGCAGTGGGAGGAGTCAAGCAGTAGTTAGGAACGAGTTCAACATCTCAACATAACTAGACTTAGCAAGAATTCTGTGTTATTGAACACGGTCCTGGTCAATCTGGCTTTACTTTTACAGTAACAGATTTTCGAGTGTCACCTTACACATGGAATACCCTTTTTTCTCTTATTTCATAAAATACAGCTGGTTTTCAGGATTGCAAGATTGGGCAATGAGTAGCAGATTGAGATATTTGTATGGCTCTAAGCTACTAGATTTAGATGACTTACTACTTCTTGGATCACTTTAAAAATAATTTGGCTACATTTTGAGGAATTCTGCTTTACTTTTTATAAAACCTATCTGGCAAACTGTGAAGTTCTAACTGGACACCTGCAGTTTATATATACTATTATTAATTAATTAATGAAAATAGCATTCTGTACAAGTAACCTTATTCTGTTTTCTTAATTCATTTCTTCAGTTACATGGCATTTGGCATATATAGAAATGTGTAAATCTCGGATAATTTGAAATTTGATAATTCAAAGTCACGATTATTTCATTCCCTGAATTTCAAACTAACAAGGATTTCCTGTATATATATATAATTTTTAAATCAGTATACAGCTGTCTCTTGATAATCTGACAGGTATGGGACCAAAGGGGTGTTGGATTACCAAAAGTGATTACATATTTAGCATTGTTTTGCTAGCAGTAGCCTACAATATTCCCTACTCCAACTGTTTGAACAGAACTGCTCATGGAAAGTACACAAAATATGTGTCATCGTGTAAGAATTGGGTGGGGAGATTCACGTTGCGACATGCTTCTGTACAAGCAGACAGGTACCTTGACGGGATGTGTGTCAGACTACTGAGCATGTCAGATTACAAAACATTGGACTATCAAGGGACAGCTGTATACAGTAAAACCTCTGATTGTGACACTTCTGTTCATGACAAATTTGGTCTTTTGTAGAATTAATTTCAAAGGAAATGCATCTGTTTTAGCCATTAATGTGACCAGTCAGTCAAAAAGAAAAAAAATAGAGACCATTTCTAACACTTAGTTTGGGATTCCCTAATACTTAAAAGTACTGTACATTCAAGTCAACCAATTAACAATTATCTATTTTTAAAGCATATAATCCTATTGTAAATAACAAAAATTAACTACTATCTGTATTTTTAGTTTTTGTAATTGTAAATAACATAAAACTAAAAATACAAGTAAATGAGCAATTGATCTCATTATTCCTAAAATATGATTTCTCCTGTCCTCTATAAAAGAAAAATCTTTGGATTGGAAGATTGTTACTATAGAGAAATTTTATTTTAATCCTTATTTTGACTTTTATCTTTCCGATGATAAATAAGAAAAGATAACTTTTTCTAGATTTTTTAAAATGTTTTCAAATAAACTTTATTTGCATGAATAATTTTTGTCTGTAGTGTTGTTTATATGATCAGGAAAAAATAATAAGCATTATTAAGGAAAGACTGGTCGACATTCTATTTGTATCAGTTGTCTATTAAACTATTACTAATGTTCACTTAAAGAAAGTAGTAATGATTTTTACATTAGTTTGCCTTGTCTATCCAGTTGTTCCTAGTTAGAATATTATGAAGTGTTTGTTACAATAAAATATCCTAATCTATACAATGTATTTTTAATCTTTATTTTGAATAAAAACTTTATAATAAATTGAAAGAACATCTTGTTTATAAATTTTGTTATAGGCCAAAGTTTATTTTTATTACTTTTTATAAATATATACTTGTATATTAAAGAAGTCTAGTACTTTGGAGAAAGCATACGTCATCCTCAAGTGAAAGCAAAAGAAATCAGGCAGCTAAGTGTTGGCCAGTTACAGATATTATTAGTTAGGATGTATAATGACACCCAAATAAACAAGATGTTCCAATCCATAAAGTGATGAGGTAGGCTGGCGTTTGTCCACCTATACTGGCACAAAACTATGTTCTAATACTCTACCAAATAGTTCTGTAGTATGTTTACCATGCAAGGCATCATCATGGTGCTTGGCTAACCTACTTGCAAGCATTCTGGATGTAGCCCACAATATGCAAACCTAAACACTAACAAACCATGTTTTAAAGAAATTTTGTAGACTGAACACTTGTGCAGAATATTGATCTCTACAGTGAAGGTTGTGGTTTGATAGGTAGTATACACCCATTAATTTTATGAACTGTGTCTTCAGCAAAAAGGACTACAAAAGAGTTTTGTGATGCCCATTCAAACATTAACTTTTGGATGAACCCTTTGAAGGTCAAACCTTGTAGACATGTCTCAACTACTATTATTCTTTCTTTAGTCTCAGCATGCTTCACAAAACCTAGAAAAGAAATTGATCAGTTAGTATTTTCTTTGGATATCAATTGTTTCTTGACTACTTTAACTTTTTCACTACCTTTCTGTTGGTTGCATTACTTATGATTGTTATTGCTTCTATAGCATAATTTGATCTTAAAACATTCAATAGAAAAAATAACAAAACATATCATTGCAACAAACTAAAAGAGAAAGAGAAAACTGCAAACTGTAATTAATAAGAATATTCCAGCTTATTCCTTGGTCTAAGTTCTGGGGGTGCAATTGTATGTATCAGTTAAAGATTACAAATTTTAAAATAAAAAATCAGTCTTTTTAAATTCTCCCATATACTTGAGTTTAGTTAACCACTGATATGAAATTAGCTACTCTCATAGTATCCAGAGTGGGAGAAACTATTTTACAGACCAATTACATCATTAATCAAATTGTTTTTTACATGTCATAATTATGTTTTGTTTAAAATGATGAAATTTAAATCGATATTTGATAGTCTAATAAAAATGGAATTCTGTCTGTTAAGATGTAGAATGTTTATGTACTTGAAAACTTTTCCAAGGTAAATCTGTTATATCCATTTTTTTTATTCTTGCCATAATTTTAGTACTTTTTACAGAGAAATTTTATATAAAAATATTCAGGTACCCAGTGGTGTCTTTCTTATGAAAGGTATCATAGTTGACATTTTAAAAAAAGAAAGTTGCAGTTGGACTATTTGTTTATCAAATTTGCCACAACAGTTCTAAGCATATGCTGACAAAAGTACTTGATGATGCTTGAGAAAAAAGTACTTGAGTAAAAATGATGCATCATTAAAATAGTTTTTCTTATTATATCTCATTAACAATTGTCAGACAAAAATGAATTATCCATCATAGATTAATTAGTATATATGTTTATGCAAACAGAAAATAAAGGTTATAAATCTGAAGTTAAAAACACTTGGAGCCTTCAAAGAACCTACTACAGATACCAATGTTGACTTAAATGCAGAAGCTTGCATACAATAATCATTAATGTAATTATGGATATTACAAAAAGTACTACTTCAGAAATATAAATTTAATTTATTCTATTTATCATTACATTCATCATTACAATTATGGGCAAATTCAATTGGAAGTCAAAAAGTGAAATTTGATTTTTTCACATTTCAATTTAAATGAATGCACAGTGCAGATTAATTTGAATTCAATTTATTTTTTCATATAATTTCCATAATTCCAGTAAATAATATTTCTAAGCATTTTTCACTACAAATAATCACTGCTTACATCATTTGCATCCAATTCGCGAAACATTGTATCACAGTGGCAGTGTTTAATGCCTTACAATTTAATTAACGAATGGAAACGTTTCAAAGCAAAAAGGGTAGAGGGAAAAAAGAGATGAGAATATGTACCATTCCAAAATTACATAATATAAGAGAAAACAAGATAATTATAAAATGTAAATATAATGAGTAGGATAAATTTATACTACATACATACATACATACATACCAAATTCACTTTATAACATAAATAATGGTATTTCACAACCATTTAATTTTTTTTTGTTCGCAGAAGACAATACTTTTGTTAATAATGGAATTGGCAATACTTGATTTTGATGTTGAAAAAATAAAAATAATTTGCAACATCCCTAATCTAATTAAAAAATCTGGAACATTTGAAACAAATTTCACAACTGATGAGAACTTCCCGAATACTGTCATTACTTTTTAAGCAATTATGATATCTACACGATAATACCGTACTCTAAATGGATAAACTACAATACGTAGAAAAAATCAAAAATACATAATTAAATAAATTGGTGTCTCGATATATAATTTATTAAATTCTTTTTTCTTTTGTACTGTTTGTACTTAATGCACTTTGTAACTGCTAATGTTAGCGTTACTAATGTTAAAATTACATTAAATGATTTTAATTCTTATGCAAATGGAAGAAATCTTTTGAGTCTGCATTTAAAATATTCAATAGTATCAATTAAGTATACATATATATATATATATAAATTTTTTCAAGTATTTCCAAGTATATTTTGTTTTCTTTTATGTGATCAAACTATTTTAAATAATAGTCAGAGCACCTTTGATAAAGGTGAGTTCTTTGACAGGATTTCCTGTACTTAGCGTAGATGATGATCAGATTTTTGCTGCACCCATGGCTTCTGAAATGCTCTCTTCGTAATTATTGCTGGTATCCCACCGTATGTCTGCGTTCCAAGGGTACAAGCTAGAAGAATTTCTCTCTTGTTGTGGAGGTGGAGAGGGACAAGTGGGTTGTTCCACTGTGGGCCCAATTGCCCTCTGCCTCTGGATGACTGCTGCTTGACTACTATATCGATTATCCTCTTCATATGGGTTTCCAGTCAGAGGATGATAGTGTTCAGGAGTATAAGGTGGAGGTGGATCTTCTGGAAGAAAAAAATATTATAAAAATGTCCACAATCTTAATTACTAAATGAGAGTAAATAGATTTACCTAAACTGGTAGCTACAAGTCTGTAGTTTAGTTGTTGATATTGTTGTACCTTATCACGCGCTTTAACTACGGCATGTTTAGTCATTCCCGTACCTAAAACAAATTACACTTGAAATAAATGACAGTAAAAAGTACTCAAATAACTAAAATGATATAATAACCTGTATATTTGATTTCATGTAAATCTCTTCCATGTACATCAGGTAACTGGTGAGAAATTTCCTGCAAGAATAAACAAAAAATAAATAACATTTCCCCCATATTTATTTTATGAGAATATCATCTGATTTATTAAATTGTAAATTACAAATATAAGATTTGAATTATTATTATTATTTTGTATTTGAATACAAATTAATAAATTTACTCACTCGTTGGGCCTCAAAGATAATTGCACTTTTATTAGCCAATTCTATGTAAGCATCTGACAGTTTCAACAGACCATCCTTCAATCTGATGAGTTTAATAGCTTCATTTTCATACACTCGTTCCACCACTAATAACCAGTTTCAAAATTAAAAATATTAATATATATAAATAAAATTTACTGAAGCTACAAAATTGCTGTGTTCCATCATTACAAACACTAGTGACTTCCAAAAACAATTTCAGTTATGGAGACAACAATGTAACTCCATAACTGTTTTGTTTCCATAATTGAAAATTGTTTGGTGTTTGTAATGACAGAACACAAAGACAATTTTGTAGCTTCAGTAAATTTTATTTATATATTTTAATGTAAATACCATTTTTAAAAATATTAACATATAACATGCAAAATTGGTAAGAATTTTACCTTCTAACTGGGCTAAATCTTTTGCTCTTTCTGCCTGCGACAGTTTTATTTCCAAATTATTTATTTCATCATCTGTGGCTTTCTATAAATTTTAAAAGCAAGTTTTATCTATAGGTATACAACTTAAATCATTGAGTATTATTATTTCTTTTTTACCTTTGCTGCTCTTTTCAGTTCTTTCCTGATTTTCAATTCTCTTTGTTCACAAGCCAACTATAAGAAAACTATAATGTTAACTATTTATTTATCTAAAACAAATCTTTTTTCTGAATGAAGAATATATTNAGTTAACTATTTATCTTTTTTCTCAATACTGAACAATTATAAAGATACTTTGGTATGAACTGTTACAGTAAAGATTCTAAAGGGTCTCTGAAGCAACATAGCTACAATTATAATTAGAGATTAGTGATGTAACGAATATTCGGTTACTATTCGGTATTCGACCTATTTTTCACTATTCGGCCGAATACCGAATACCTAAAAGCAGGAGTAATAAATAACAAAAACACAGTAAATTAATCATTTTGTTATTTAGATTTAAATGTTATCGAGTTAGTGTTGTTTGTTTATATTTATTTATAACTTGTAACATGCACAAAATAAAAATGAAAATAATATTAGTCACATGTATTCACAATTTTTAATTACAAAGATCAGCATACGTACTGTACACGTCTATTGTTGGAGAATCCTCGCACATCTGAGGGTCTGACCCTGCCTATCCTTCTTTTTAAGCGCTCGTGTCTGCTCTTCCCTTTCTCTTTCCTCTATCGTTCTAATCCACGTATGCCTGTGCATACATCATAATACATGCTCACGATACTTTCGATTCATCACTTTTCCGTCGTAGAGTTCCCATTTTACAATTACGTGACTTATAGCCTGTTGATAACGGAGAAAAGAGACAGATAGGACGTCAGTATAAGTCACAATTATAATTTCACAGATTCCAGACAGCTTGATAGCCCGAACGGCCCCAGGCTTTCGCCCGTGCACGCTAAGTGACTTTCATTACAAGCATTTAGCTTTCCGAAGTCTATGACAACAATTGTTTGGCATTGACGGGCGCAAATTTCGTGCCAATAAGCTGCCTCGACTTGTTCGATTATGTTATCAACTCAATTTCATATTTATTTTCACATTTTCACTTCGCGGTCCTTCTCTGTTCTTTTTCCGTTATTTACA
>NW_019385466.1:46395-50271 GCF_000671375.1 Centruroides sculpturatus | reverse complement strand
TATATATATATATATTATTCTAAGATAACAACAAAAAGATTTAATATCGTGTTTAAACTACATATAACTTTTGGAAATATTTCTCAAATCAGTTTGTACATAAACAAAACATATATTGTGTAAGTTCATCTCCTGCTACAATAATTTGTAAAATCATAAACAATTTCTGCCAATCTCTAAGATATGTTTTCTTCATATACAAAAGTGGTATATGAAGTCTTCATATACAAAAGTGGTATATGAAAAAAGCATATCTTAGAGATTATTTTACTGCTTTTAAATAAATGTATTATTGTTTTTACTACAGCAGAAAAGCTGCTGTAGTAAAAACAATAATACATTTATACAGTAGAATTCTTACTATAATGAGATGTTGTTATTAGTTATTTAATGTTACATGTTTTGAGACTTGCTAAATATAAGTTAAAATATACTATGAAAGCTTTGTTTATAGTTATTGTTATCATTGGATAAATAAATATTTTTAAGCCATCTTTTTGTGCTATCAGCCTCAACAGATGATTAATGTTTATGGCACAAGTTAAGATTTCTGCTCACTGTACAGTAGTTTGATAGCAAATTGTTGGCCACTTCAATTATACATTTCTTGTTGTTAAATACTGTAAAAGCGAATAGGCAAAAAATACCAGATGAATTATTATTAATTAGTATTCAATAAATCTTCAGTTATACATTTTTTAATTGTTTTACAATGTTCTTTTAATCTCCAAGTCGATGAAACAAGATTACTAGGAATTCCACTAATTGTATTGCTATTTACTTATCTGATTTAATATTATCAGTTAATTACTATTAGCATCATATAAACAATGCAGAAACTGGATAACAATGTAAAAGGAAAATGAAAAAACCAAAACTTATTATTTATTTAATGTTGTATTTATTGCTGGACTTCAAATATAGATCTCCATGCTAGAGGGAGGATGTTGCTATATTTAAATTTATGGCCTTTTTTTCATAAAAGCCCTATATATCTCTAGATTCTCAAGATGTACTAAAGACAATTGTGTTCTGGTTGGATGTAATAGTCAAGCTCAGTCTATGTGTTTGGTTTTAGTTTATTACACATAACATCAGCAATCAATCAAATGATGTCTCTTCCTTTAAATTGTGGCATTCAATTCACCTACATTCTTTTTCAAATATTCAACCCAATGATGATAGCTAAAGTTATCAAAAACATTTGTTTCTCATTAAATTTTTGTTTTTCTTTTATTATTAGCAGAGTAGGGAAGTTCCAAAGTGATTTTTCAAATACAGTATAATCTGATAATTGTAAAGATGGTCTATGATTTGATTGACTAGTTAATGTAAAATATCAAACTGCAATAGTGTTGGTCAAATGAGAGAGATAAAAAGCAAATGACCAAAATACAAATAATCAGGTTAATTTAGTATTTTTAATCTTTTCCAGCTTTTGATGTTTCTCAAAAGCTACATCTATATATATATAATCGAGACGAGTTGATAATGATAATAATAATAAATAGACTACAGAAAAGCATTCAACAGTGTTCCACACAGTTGGCTGCTACATATTCTACACACGTACAAAATACATCCATCACTCATTGCATTCTTCGAAAACACTATGCAGCACTGGAGAACAACACTGCATCTCAGGGTTAGTAACAGTTCAATACAAACAAACCAAATATTCATTAGGCAAGGAATTTTTCAAGGCAATTCTTGAGTCTTCTCTGGTTCTGCCTAGCCCTGAACCCATTATCCAACATGTTAAACAACACGCATTATGGCTACAATATCAGACATGAAAAAACAACACAGTTTACACTTTCACATCTCATGTACATGGATGACATAAAACTTTATGCATCCACACAGAAACAACTTCATCAACTCCTACAAATCACACACTCATACACTAAGGACATACAAATGGAGTTTGGCTTAGACAAATGCAAAAAATTTCACATAGAAAAAGGAATCCTGAAGAAAGAAGATTTTGTACTTGGAAATGGAGACATTATTGAATCCATGGAAGAGGGCGAGTTCTACAAGTATTTAGGATTCTAACAGGCCAAACTAACAGAACATACACAAATAAAGCAAAGATTAATTAAAGAATACCCAAGTAGGTTAAATGCCATTCTCAAAACACAGCTAAATGCAAAACACACAGTTAAAGCAATAAACACATATGTCATATCCCAGTACTCACATACTATTTTGGAGTTATACATTGGACTCACACAGATCTCGAGCAACTCCAAAGGAAAACTAGAACAACACTTACTAAGCATAAACAACATCATCCTAAATCCGTCACAGAAAGATTAACCCTTCCACATAAAGATGGCGGACGTGGCCTGATTGACACAGTTAACATTCACTACAAACAAATACAGTCACTGCGAGAGTTTTTCTACAGGAAACAAGAAACATCACAATTACATAAAGCAGTAACTCTAGCAGACTCAAATAACACACCATTAAACTTACACTCACAACACACCGACATGACACAACACATAAAAAGCATAGACACCATTAAGCAATCATGGGCTCAAAAGGCACTCTATGGCAGGCATCCTTATGACCTGGCCCAGGAATTTGTTGACAAAACTGCGTCAAACAGCTGGTTAGATCGGGTATGCCTCTTTTGAGAGGTGGAAGGATTCATGATTGCCATACAGGATCAGGTCATAAATACTAAAAACTACAGAAAACACATACTCAAAGATAAAACACTCACAAATGACACATGCAGAAAATGTCACATCATGCCAGAAACTATACAACACATTACATCTGGTTGCAAGCTCTTGGCACAGACAGATTATTTACACAGACATAATCAAGTAGCAAATATAATACACCAAGAGCTTGCAAAGAAACACAACTTGGTAGACATTCACAAACCATACTACAAGTATATTCCATAGACAGTATTGGAAAACAACATGCACAAAATGTACTACGATAGAGTCATAATCATAGATAAAACGATTTACCACAACAGACCAGACATCACACTCATTGACAAACACAATAAAATCACATACATTATAGACATAGCCATTCCAAACACTCACAATGTACTAGTGTATTCATTAATTTCCATTTTCATGTAGTTGTGGGGTTGGAGACACCACTGTGGGGTTTTAGGCCCTTAGGGGGGGGTGAAAAAGGGTACGACCCTCGCTTTACCCGTGATCTGTCAGGATGACACGAGAAAACCTTTTCCGTATGGGGGTCGCGGTTGGCTGGACGCAAAGACTCACACGGAGACCGTATTATTTANAAATCCGTATCCGCAATCCGTATCCGCTCGCTCGCACTGTGGCTTCTGATCCCCAGCTCGCAACCAACTCTCTCCCCTCGTCCTTGGGTCCTCGGGCTCTTATAATCTTTTCTCACCCGAAATCTCGAGGTTTTGGTTGGTCCGAATGTTGGTCCCCTTGCGATTCTATTGGTCCCGGGTCTGTTGCCAGGGACGCGATTCGGGCCGAGGGGTCGCCGAGATGACCCCCGTCCGGGCTGTTCCCCTCCGGAGTCGGGTCAAGCCCTCTCCCGGATGACGGTCTCGTAAATTGTCACCTAATGTCTATTTTTCGGTCCCGGAGAGGAGGAAGCCGTCTCAGCCACCGCCCCCTCCACAGGAGTGTCAGTAGGACCTGCTTTGAACTCGATGTAAGGTGACCGTCCAAAGTTTCCCCGACGGTCGATCCCTCGATCGTTCTCACGATTGACGACCGTGAATCTGTCAATTAGGGCTGGAATGCGACAATTAAATCGTCTCGCACCCCGTTCCTTGGTCACACCGGTCCTATTTACGTAATAAGTCACCGATATATTGACTTTAGCTCGACAGCCGGTTTCCGTCCGAGGGGG